>NC_135714.1:189332973-189632973 GCF_964656455.1 Halichoerus grypus
ATTTAGTCCATTTACCTGCACCAAGGAGCTTTTAGTGTAGTTGGAGAAATAACTAAATAGACCATTATACTTCAGTGCTATAAGAGAAATAAATACAGGGGTTTAGATAACACCTGTGATAGGCCCCTAATCCATATTTGGGCAGAAAGAGCAATAAAGAAATGCTTCCTGGAGGTTGTGATACTTAAGCAGAAATAGGAAGTTCTGGGTTGCTTTGCAGGTGGGGACATCGGAGAGGGTCAGTCCAAGGAGAACACTGAGACATGGCATGATGCATCATCACAAATGAAAGTAGTTCAACATGGGTGGATAATAGAAAAATAAAAGTGCCATGTAAATACGAAGCAAAGCTGCAAAGGGGCAGCTGGAGATGAGATCGCGAAGACTTTTGTACACCTGGGAAACAGTACCGTCTTTATCTAGAGGGCAATTGAGAACCATGATGATCAATGCATACTGAACTTTAATAAACTGCAGAAAAGTGTAACTTTTCTTTAATTCTGTAAATATTTTTTGAACAAGTCTTGTGTTTAGGGTGGTACTCTAGACCTGTGGAGAACAGAATAATAATGTATCCTAAACATTGTTCTCGGGAACTTGGAAGTTTATCAGAGGGCATGTGCTACGCATAAGTACATAAATGATGGAATACAATCAAAGCCCCCAAAAGACACGTCAAGTTTCTAAAGGACAGGAAAAGTCATATTATTTTGATGAAAAGAGGAATATTCAGGGTTGTAATTGAATCAGAACTTGAAGGATGGGTTTTATTTCAACAAAGAGGATTAGAGTAGAAGAACTGTCATCAACAATGGCAGTAATGGGGAAAATTGCACAGTAAAGGTCATCAATCAGCCAGAAGTCAAGTGTTGGCTTGAGTGGATTAAAGTGTGTGGAGCTCGGTTAGCCTTGGGGTTTTGTTTTTGTCTCTATTCTGTCAGGTTGATTCTGCCCTCAGACCTCATAGTTGACTGCCTGTTGTCGTTCAGATCTTAGGTCAAATATCTGCTCCAGAGACAGGCTCTCTCTGGTTACCTGTCTACAATGGAAACGTCTCTTCCATTTATGTTCTGTCATGCCATCCTGTTTTATTTATTTCTGTTAACTTTCTTTTAATCATTGATCTCTCTTGTTAAAATGTAAGTGGGATGAAAGTAGGAGCCTTATACTGAGCATATGTAATAGGCCCTCCATACCTATTTTTGAATGAATTAAACAAATGGCTAAGTTGATAAGAGCAGAAACTATTTTGAGACCATAACAGAGAAATCTTGCATGCCAGGCAGATAGGATTGCTAAAACAATGCCCATGGAGGCGACTGGCTGGGGGAATGGCCTGATTGGAGTTCTGCTTCGGGATACTTGGAAACCATAAAGAGGTGGGATTCAAGACTGGAAGGAAAGGAAACCTCCAGGAGCTACTGTACTAGCAATGGCAAAAGAGAAAAGCATCAGACTGAGGACTGTGACTGCACAATTAGAGTGGAGGAGACGGGGGACAGAGACAAGGGCACAATTTGGTAGCTGATTCAACATGCAGAACAAGGAAGAGTTAAAGAGGACTTTCAACTTTCTGGGGGCGAATGAATGAGAACACTGTGATTCCAGGGCTATTTTGAATTTACAACATTGACAGGACATCCAGAAGATGATATCCTTTTGGAAACTCAGCTGTTGAGTTCAGGAGAGAAGTAGGGCTGCAGACCCACATCTGACTACTGATTAATGGAAGGGGGTCCAGGCTTCCACCCCATAGCCATCCTGCCAGGCCGAGAGCCTCTCAAGAGTGGCCAAGGATTCAGCAAAATGCGTGTTTATTGCACTCATTACTCTCTTCACTACATCTTTTTTTTTTTTTTCCCCAATTGGCAGAGGCATTTAAGCTTCTTAAGCTCAAGATGCACAGGGTGATCCCCCATTCTATACCTCCTTGCCCCAGCAGGTCACTATTTCCTACTGCACAGTCATGCTCAGGCAGGTATACCCCTGTAGTTTCTCTTTCATCTCTCCTTGGTGCTGAGGTCTTTTGGTTCAGTTACATTTACTTGAGACTTTAGTATGACTTCTTCTTGCTGGAGACATTCATTCTTTTCCCACTATTCTTTCCCTCTATGCCATGCATTCCTTTCTATTCAACTTTCTTTACCCAGAAATGTGTTATTTATTGCTCTGTTCAAACCAGATATTGCATCTATATATATATAAAAAAAAAGAAGTATTGCACAATTTTAAGAAAAAGATTGGTGTGAGTCACTGATATACCCTTAATGATATTGGTGATCTGCAGCGTCAAGGACTGCAAAGTCATGGGGTGGAGCTGTCTTAATGTAGCAGATAGGATACAGTCTCATTGTTGGAGAGAAGTGAATTCCTGTCTTCTTTTACTGACTTTTGAGGAGGAGGATATTTCTTTTTTCTTTTTTTTTTTTTTTTATTTGAGAGAGAGAGAATGAGAGAGAGAGCACATGAGAGGGGGGAGGGTCAGAGGGAGAAGCAGACTCCCCACCGAGCAGGGAGCCCGATGCGGGACTCGATCCAGGGACTCCAGGATCATGACCTGAGCTGAAGGCAGTCGTCTAACCAACTGAGCCACCCAGGCGCCCGAGGAGGAGGATATTTCTGTGAGACTGAAGTGAGAACCTAGCAAGGCCATAATTAGAAGTCAGAAATAGGTGAGTTTATAGAGTATGGAAAGAGAAAAGGAGACAGCACAGAGTTAGAAAAAAACAGAATAGTGTTGGTGAATAATGATAATGCTGATAGCTAATATTATCCTTTACCATGGACCTGGTATAGATCTAACCACTTTATAGATTTTATCCTTTTAAGATTCAGTAGTGTCCAATTATTTTAATGTCTGTTGGATAGTGGAGGATTCAAGATTAGAAACAGCTAGTATATAGATATGACTATTGGCTGTTAGACTTCACATTTCCAAGCCTTTAGTCAGTATGCTAAAGTAAAGGGACACACAAACACAGAGTTTCAAGAAGAAAATGACAGGAAAGTGTTTCAAATGCTTCACATAATCAATGAAAATAACAGGGAAAAGGCCACTAGGTCTGGTAATTAAAATGTCATTAATCTTTGAGAGAGCAATGTTTTTTAAAGAGAGGGAATGGTAGAGATCAGATGGTGTCCTATAAAAAAAAAAAAAGACTTTTTTCTATTAATGGGAGCTTTTAGGAAAGCTAAAACAAATAGTGAACCAAATACCCAATTCAAATTCTCAATTGACTTTTCATTCCAAATTTTTGTTCATACATGCAATATGCAAATAAATGCACATTAATAAAGTTGTAGTTGATGAAAATCTTTCAGAGTACTTTAAGAAGGAGAGAGAGTGATTATCATGGGCTGGCTGATGTAAGCTGTATGCTAAAGGGCTAGTGTTCTGTATAGAACAAAGTTTAGAAAGAATAACAAGGATTTCTTTAAAAATAAAAGCTAACACTGTGTAGAGGGTCCACCATCTATCTTAATTTCTGAGGTCAGAAGCTAAATTCAATTGTAATTCAAGATTTGGCAATAGAATGACCTTCTAGGGGAGCTGCTCCAGTCTCTAACATAACCTTGTATGTTTCTTAGTCTAAATGTTAACACTTTAAGTAATAAAATCTTTTTTGTTAGACATTTGTTACAATAATTACTTCTCAAAAAATAAATTCATATTCGTTTTGGATATGGGGAACTTTTAAAAAGCAATATCTGTTTTTTATTCTAGTTTATAGTTTATGGCGCACAGAGTAAGCTTAAATGTCATTGGACATATATTTACATAAGATTCAGTCGTATTTCTTTGGGGAAATGTGAGCGAATCGTTGGGTCTTAAATTTGCATGAGATGCTGGCTCCTCAAGACAACAGTAATGGCAGATAAATTGGGTTTTCTCCTCTGCAACTCCCCATAGGATCCTGCTATAATGCAGAGTAGAATGGCTGCCTTGGAGAATTTTCTTGCTAAAGGGCTTATATCTACCCTTAGTTACTTGTGGGAAACTGCCATGAATTATGGAATATAGAAACTTAAAAGAATATACTAACATGTAACTGTATTTTGAAGATTTAGCAATATATAAATATAGAAAGAGAAGCATGTTTTATACAAAAATTAGTCATTGAAAAAAGCAAAAATGTGCAATGGTTTAAATATGGACATATACTTAGAATATTTCCAATAAAAATTACCTTTTGGTGGCAACAAATAAGTTACTATTTAACTCGATGGAAACTTGAAGAGCCAATGTACATACCTTTAAAACTATCCAGGACTCAGGGGCACCTGAGTGGCTTAGTTAAGTATCTGCCTTTGGCTCAGGTCATGATCCCAGGGTCTGGTTGGGGCTCTATGCTCAGCGGGGAGCCTGCTTGTCTCTCAACCTCTGCCTGCCGCTCCCCCTGCTTGTATGCATGAGTGTTCTCTCTCTCTGTCAAATAAAATCTTTAAAAAGGAAAAACAAAAAAAAAAACACCTTCTAGGACTCAATGGAACCTGAGGTAGAAGAGTAAGTAATGACAATTTATTGCTGTGTTATTGATTGGCAGGTCTGGAGAGAAACAAATACAACTGATTTTAAATGAATACTGGCTTATATTACATTCTAAGACATTGTAATCTAATAATTAGCTAATTGAACTTTACATTTTATTCAGTTGTGGCTCAATGCCAAATTCTTGAGGATAAACAGTTCTTTGAATAGGCAGCAAGCATGGACAATTGAAAGTATCATTTTAATGATTGTAAAGTAATCAGGTTTTATTTCTACCTTTTATTTAGGCAGAAAATCTCACTGGGTTTCCAGAACATATTCCTATTCCGTTCCTATTTATTGACACATAAATAGGTCGCTTAGCTCTATGCTACATGATCAGCATCAGAATGAGAGGTGCTGCTTTACTTTATTTCCATTTACAAAAAAGGAAAATACATTCATGATAATGGCATCATTATTGGATTCTCACCTGAGTGTAGCTTTTAAAAGTTATTGTTCTATTTATTTTTCCAAGCATTTAACTCTTTTGTGCTGTTCCTTCCTCCCCCTTTCCTCTACTATGTATATATATAGTAGCATATATATATATGCTCCCATAAATATGGTTTGTACCTTATCTACTAAAAGCAAATAGCTTCCTCTTTATACCAATTAACCACAGATTCACAAACGGAATATTTATTGTTCAGTGGGTTTATTCTGGAAAGTCATCTTATCATTAACATGCATCAAATTCTGTACTTCAGTTTTTCTCCTTAAGATGTTTTTATTTCAAAACTTAAGTAATGTCCGAGGTTTTATCCTAATACTCCAATTGTCTCAGTCGAGCCTGAATCTCACCATTATGTCCCGTAAGTACCAAAAGCTTATCGTTAGCAGTCAGTCTGGCCACGGTGTCTGTTTGTACCAGAAGAGTCAACAAAACTCAGTCCATCTTTTCTCTCTCTTCCATACTCTAGGCCTAATGTTGGTGTGGAGAAAAACTCCTTTTTTTTTTTTTTTAATAACATCCATGCATGCTAAACAAAGAAATTCTTGCTCAACCTATGAGGTATTTGCCAACAGTTCTCTCTCTCTGCTTTTGATACCTGGTTCTGCTTAAGCTACTTTCCTCTCAAAAATTCTGCTATGTAGTGTGATTCTTTTCCAGAAATGCTATTGCAGTTTGTTTGCTATAGCTTAGGTAAAATTAACTTTGAAAGACTCATCCCATAAATGTCCTTTTCTAAATACTCTGGTCCTTATCACAGACATTGGAAGAGACAGGGAGTCAGGCCAGAGGGAATTGTCACTTGGATAAACACGTCTAAAATGTTTCTTTATTTAGACACATTTGTGGCTTTGTTCGGCATATAAATGTGACTTATTACTATGGGCTCAGAATATATATCACATTTGAAATTTGAAAGTACTTATCAGCCCATAGTCTGCTTCATCCAATATCCATGTAATAGCCAAGGAAGCTTAGAGCAGTCATTTTGAAGTTTGCTGTCACCATTTACAGATCAAATGACTAGATGAAAGTAGGTTTTAATTCTGAATATCAGATCTGTAAGCTCGAATTAAATTCTGTAGTACCTGAACAACACTGACCATTTATGTAGCCTCAGGACATTGCTAAATATGCTGACTTAAGAAAGAAAGGCACAAAGTTATCCTCTGGTATTTCCAGGGTCTGAAAGTCCCTCTTAGTCACTTTTTTGTGTTAAGCACCTGACTTTAGATTATTATTAAAATATGTTCTTATGTAAGTAGAATGAGAAAGACATAAAAGAATAAGAGCATAGATTTTTTAATGATGAAAGTAGTGGTAGAAGACCTGAAATCTGAGTTATTACACAGGGAAAAAGCATAATGGAGTAATAAAGGGAGAGAGAAGAGCAAAAAGGAGCCAGGACATTGGGTCTGGCTAAAGATGGGGTGGAGTTGGAAAGAAATGGACAGGGATCTTTCCAAAGGATGAGGGACATTCAACGTCTCAGGTCAGTAATTATCCAAATCCATGATCCAACTTTTATAATTCTTCCCAACCCTGACAACACAATTTAATCCTTTCAAATAGTATTATTTTAAATAGAGGAAAACCAACTTAGAAGGTTCTTTTTTTGAGATCAGTGTGTTTTATTTACATCAGTGTATTTTTGAAAATGCATGGTCCATTGTCTCATCATCTTCATTACCGTTTGTCCTTTCTAAGATCCAATAGTGTAAATATCTCAGTGTAATGGTTAAAAAAAATAAGCATCAGTGCAAAGATTGAAATAATCTATGTGGAAATAAGAGCCTAAAAAATTAGTCCCAGCAACATATTTTTTAAAACATTCCAATTCAGGACTTCACAGGCAAATTACTGTGTCATTTTTCCTTAAGTAAAAGTATACGGAGGCTATGACGGATAAAAATACACTAAATAAAAAGATACCCTGTGAAGGTAAATTGAACAAATCAGTCAAAAGTATATTTCTCAAAGAATAATACCAATGTCTGAAAGAGGTTGAGATCTGATTATCATTTTTTAGGGAATCCAGAGGACAGAAGAACATGTTAAAAATATGCAGACTGAAATTACAAAACAGAAGATTCAGTGTCTTCAACAAATAAATTGCAGGAGGGGGTTGGGAGGAGAGAGAGAGAAAAGGAAGGGGGTGGAGGAGAGGAGAGAGAAAGAAGAGAGACCTATAAAGAGACTTAATAATAATTACACTGTGTGGATTTTAGTTTGATTCTGATTCCAAAGGACAAACTGAACATTGTATGTGAAGGAATGTATATAAAATGAAATCTATGAAATAATTATTAGAAATTTGAACACTGATTACATGCTTATTAAGGAATCACTTTGAATGCCTTTTCAATATGACAGTGGTAGTGTGTGTGTGTGTGTGTGTTTTACGTTTTCATCTTTTCAGAGGTAGTCAATGAATAAGCCAGATTTTCCATGAGTTGTAACTATTTTTTTTTTTTTTATTTGAGAGAGAGAGAATGAGAGACAGAGAGCATGAGAGGGAGGAGGGTCAGAGGGAGAAGCAGACTCCCTGCCGAGCAGGGAGCCCGATGCGGGACTCGATCCCGGGACTCCAGGATCATGACCTGAGCCGAAGGCAGTTGCTTAACCAACTGAGCCACCCAGGCGCCCATGAGTTGTAACTATTAAAAGATGGGTAAAAGGTAGATGGAATTTCATTATACTATTCGGCTTACTTTTGTATTTGTTTGAAATTTTCCAGAATACCAAAGTCAAAATATATATGCCCATTGTAGAGTATATGAAACACTTACTATGAAAATGAAACCTATTTTATTTTTTGGTGGCAGGGAGAATCACATATTCTCTAACTCCTTTTTTTAAAGTTTTTATTTTCAGTTAGCATATAGTGTTATATTAGTTTCAGTGTAGGATATAGTGATTCAACAATTCCATACATCCCGTGGTGCCCATCACAGCAAGTGCCCTCCTTAATCCCTATTTCACCCATCCCCCACCCCCTTCCCTCCCTCTGGTAACCATCAGTTTGTTCTCTATAGTTAAGAGTCTATTTCTTGGTTTGCCTTTCTCTATCTCTCTCTTTTTTTTTTTTCCTTTACTCATTTTTTTCCCCTTAAATTCCATATATGAGTGTGGTATTTGTCTTTCTCTGACGGACTTATTTTGCTTAATGTTATACTCTCTAACTGCATCCATGTCCTTGCAAATGGGAAGATTTCATTCTTTGTTATGGCTGAATAATATCCTATTGGATATATATACAGCATTTTCTTTATCCATTCATCAATTGATGGACACTTGGGCTGCTTCCATATCTTGTACTGTAATTAATGCTGCTATAAACATTAGGTTGCGTGTATCCCTTTGAATTAGGGTACTTGTATTCTTTGGGTAAATACCCAGTAGTGTGATTGCTGGATAATAAGGTAGTTATATTTTTAACTTTTTGAGGAACTTCCATACTGTTTTCCACAATGGCTGCACCAGTTTGCATTCCTACCAACAGTGCAAGGGGGTTCCTTTTTCTCCACATCCTCACCAACACCTGTTGTTTCTTGTGTTGTTGATTTTAGCCATTCTGACAGGTGTGAGGTGATACCCCATTGTAGTTTTGATTTGCATTTCCCTGATGGTAAGTGATAGCATGTGTCTGTTGGCCATCTGTATGTCATCTTTGGAGAAATGTCTCTTCATGTCTTCTGTCCATGAAAATACAACCTATAGAATCATCATTTTCCTAAGGACAATCCCTTTATAAAAGAAAAAAAAAAGTGATTTGAGAATTCACAAATCCTCTCCCTCAATTCTTCTTCTTTGACAAATAATCTTTATAACAAGGTATTTATTGACTAAAGATACACATTACATGGAGATACATACATTATAGAACAGTCTCTAACCATTAAAAATTACCTTGGAGAAGAAAAAAAAAATAGAAAACTTTAATGATGTTGAACTCCTCCCGGGGAGATAGAGTATTTCATGGTTATGTCAAGAGAATAATCACATTATACAATGCCTTTAATATCAAATATAATTATAAAATCTCAAATATTTTTAAGTGAACATATTAAATGCATTTAATGTATTCTAACTTAATTTCTTGGTCCTCAATTTTATATTTTCTGTTCTTTGTTTAAACTTCTTTGTGTCCAAATCCTGGAACACTTGCAGTGCAATGCTCATGAATTTCACAAGACCTCATTCTTTTTTTTTTTTTTTTTTAAGATTTTATTTATTTATTTGACAGAGAGACAGAAGAGCACAAGCAGAGGGAATGGCAGAGGGAGAGGGAGAAGCAGGCTCTGCACTGAGCAGGGAGCCCAATGCGGGACTCGATCTCAGGACCCTGAGATCATGACCTGAGCGGAAGGCAGACGCTTAACCATCTGAGCCACCCAGGTGCCCAAGACCTCATTCTTGATAAAGCAGGATATAATACAATAAAAATCATGTCTCGTTTATTTCTTTCTGTACTTAGCCATGTTCTGTTCATTTTCATAATCTTCCTAAGGCTTAGTTATTTTTGTATTTTATGTATTGGAAAAGCAAAACAAGGACAAAAAGGTGCCCAAGAAAATGAGTGGGCACATTCATGTCCTCACCCGGAAACATTTTGAGGACTTTAAAAGAAGGACCCGAGAAAAGTGCTTCAAGTATAAAATGATAATAACAATCTTGGTACAGAAGCTTCATTTGCTTTGTCTTTTAGTCATGAAAAATCCCTTTATATATACAATTATGTATTTACCAAGTTGATCATAGACACAGATTAGTAAAGATTGCAGATTCTGAACAAAGAATTAATAGAACTATTTTGGCATTATATTTTCAGAACAGTTCCTGGATAATATTGATAGAATACTACTTAACCTTATCAGAGTTTGGCATTTGTAATTTGCAATACAATGGCATACTCTTTATAAGTTAAATATAATACTTAATGTACCATCCCAATTTGAGGACACCAAAAAGGAATAATTAAGTTGGAACTGTGCAGAAGGCTTGTCCCCAGAGGCTTGGATAAGAGGACCAGATTGGCTCTGGACTAGAGAGAAATGATAATACATTCAAGTAACAGCATTGTTGTTTGATGCATTATTAACTGATGCAGAGAGATACAATAGAATTCCAGAACATTCTTAGTTATATACTTAGAAAATAATTTCTTCTCCTAGAGCGTTAATTGTCTGACAGTTTTTGTGCTATCTTCTATCAATGAGAAAGACCTATTTGCATGTCACTAATTGTCTTAACGTGTGCCTTTATGGCTTTTGCATTTTACCTGTTGCTTAAGAATGTTTTGCCTATTTCAAAGTATCATAAGTATTTTCCTATATTTTCTTTTATATTTTTTGTTTCCAAAATACTTAGCTCTTTAAACTTTGGGTGGGAGGGGCTCATTTTCAAAGTAGCATGATAAGATGACTTGGAGAGATAAGATAAAATGAAGGAGATGACATTTTATGAAATGCTATCTGGAGCCCAGTATTTTGAGATTGTCTCTATATGAAAACACTTATTGATGACTGGAACTTACTAGGACAGCACCATGCACTGGAGAGGGAAACTAAAGATGGCTAGGGAGCTAAGTTTGGGTAAGGGGACACAATACACTACAGTAGTAGCAGATCTCCCCACAAGATGGCGTTCATGGTTTAGCAGTTGGTTTAATTAGTATATTCAAAATCTACACTGTTGACCCTACCAAAGACAAAACAGATACAGGAAAGTTGCATATATGAGTATGATTTAATTTTCTGTAGTGTTTCAAAATCTAGTGTGTTTTCAACAGATACATACCTTTTTTTCACCTCTGTGACACTGAAACATTAAATTACAGTATTTAGGGAGTATATTATGCGGACAGTATATACTCCCGGAGTCTCTTCTTGATTGCATACTGTTTGGCAGGTACTACCAGCCCAGTCAGAGAAATGGAATGAATGGCAAGTGGGTCACTGATTCTAATCTTGAAAGTGGAAAGGGAGAGAAGATAGGCAAGATCACCTAACAATCAGAATATGAATCAGGGGCACCTGGGTGGCTCAGTCTTTCGGCTCAGGTCATGATCCCAGGGTCCTGGGATGAGCCCCGCATCAGGCTCCCTGCTCAGCGGGAAGCCTGCTTCTCCCTCTCCCACTCCGCCTGCTTGTGCTCTCTCTGTCAAAAGATAAATAAAATCTTAAAAAAAAAAAAAAAAAAAAAGAATATGAATCAAAACAAACCTAGGCAAGACCCAAGCCCTTAAAATAATAGGTGGTAGAGCTCACTCCTGAGCAATGGTTTTTAGCTCTGATTATTAATAAGACTTGGAGGACAAAACTAGGACAAGACTGTTCTTAGATCCTTTGTCTGCAATCATCATTTGTTTATTCCAAGTTATCCTGTATTCTACTTCTGACTGACAAGATTGACTCACATATAAAAGTAACCTGTGCCTGCCAGTTCACATGAATCATCAGATGGGGTTGATGGTGAAGGAAATTAATCAGGAGCTGATATTAAATCTGACTGCAATTGATTGGAATCCCCAATAAGAGATAAATATGGATCTACATCATGTTCTATTGTGATAAATTAAGGTGAAAACCATGAAATTTGTCTCTGAATTTGACAAAATTTGGATATTTTTATATTTATTATTTCTTAAACTGTTATTATTTTTCTTTCCTATAAAATAATGGGACCATATTAAATGGCAGCTATTCATAAAGTTTGAAATTCTCCAATCTATGTGTAAAATAACGTTTTAAGAAATTTTATATTAGAGAATAGCATCCCAATGAGTACTGTTTCGGAAGTTGTTGATAGTTAATGTTGATGTTAGTAATTTCCATCAAATTTACTCAGTTATAATATCCAAAGAAGATTGATTTTCCATATATATATCTAATGTATATGCATATGAAAATGCAATCTATATAGCACATTAAGCTGTGAAAATGGTTTTTCTTTTTCTTTTTTTTGAAAATGCATTTCCTAGATTTGAAAAGTTCCTGAAGAGATCAAGAAATACATTGATCTCCCCTCTTTTGCACTTATTATCTAGCAAAGCCTGTATCTAATACATTTACAGTATACTTAACTACAGGATATTTTCTCTAACCAAATCTCAGTTTTAGAAATTGCTTAAATTTTAATTAACAAATTTCCTATCCTATGCTCATTAATTCTACACAGAGAATCTTGCATACTGAACAAAACACTTATCTCTTACACTAAAATTTAAGGTCACTTCTAAATCTTTCATTCTAAAACAACATTCTACTGGTTGTTCTTTCAATTTGTGACTGAGCTCTGGCTTATTGACAGGCTTTTAGCCTTATCAGAGCTAAATACTACTAACCCTTCTATCCTTGTTATTTTGTATGTTTGCCTATTTTCTGTTTGTTTAATGCTTCTCTGGAGTCTCCTTATATTAGTTTTTTTAATATATAGACATGCACATGCTAATAAGGTTCTGACCAAAGCCAAGGGCGGTATAATAAATATATCACTGGTTTTTAATTAAAACTAGATATAGATATGTATAAAAATTAAATTCCTTTTTGTATAAGTGCCCTAAATAAAATTCTTCTCCCATAAATAGTCCTCTTTCCCACCAAGGCCAGAAATATGCAAAGCAGATCATCATTCCCCTAGAATATTCATTAAACTTCCCTTTTACCAACCCTCGGATCTTTGGCTCTAGTATTTTTTCATGCTCTCTATATTCCCTTAATGACTTTAAAATTAGTCTCCTGTTTTCCCAGTCTCACTGTCCCTGCCTTAAGTCTTTCAACACCCCTTTTTAAATTTTTGCAGGCATTTTGCGTTGTTGACTACCAGGTTTTTATTCATAATCTAGGCCAGATGAACTCCATTTTCCATGCATACATAAGAGTATATTTTCCAGAATAGAAATATCATATTGCATGAAAATTATTCAATAAAACCCCATTTATTTTTGCTGTAACCTCCAAATGTTTTAGCATGGAGTAAAGTCAATTCAGTCATTTTTAGAACTTAATCCATCAACATTCATGCATCCTCTGAGAGAGAAATGTCTTCAGTGCTTTGACTATCCTTTCCCTCCAAGATTTCACACCTACTATTGCCCTATTTTTCACTGCTTTATCCTCTGTCAGATTGATAAACTAAATTAGTGTTCGCTAAACATCATTTGTTTATATTAACTTAGCAATTACTTTATTTTATATGAGTAACACCAACATTCTTATTTACTTAACGCTTTTCTTGGAATATGTTCACTCTTTTAAATTTAGTCTTATTCTAAACAAAACACACTGAAACTAATGGGTTAAAATAAAATAGAAACAACTTCTGGTCATGTTGGAGAAACTGGTGCTCTACTGGAATTTAAATGAAAACTTGAAATTAAAAAAATATATAGCTACTATAAATATACCCAAAGACTTACAAAGATGTAAGTATAGGTTAAAGAAATGGAAGATAATGTAAGTATGGATTAAAGAAGTGGAATTTCTAGAGTTTACCTGAAATAAAAAATTCACTGAATGGGTCAAATAGCAGATTAGACTCTACAGGAAGAAAAGATCAGTTAACTTAAGAATATAAGAATAGAAACTATTCAAACTGTAGCAGAGAGAGAAAAAAAAAGGTAAGAAAAACCATTTAAAAAATCTCAGTGAACTGTGGGAAAATATTAAGCGTTTCCATATTTCATGTAATTGAAGTCCCAGAGGAGAAGAAAGAGTAGGGAGTGGGGCAAAAGGAAATACTTCAAGAAATAATGCTGTTTTGCTTTTTTTTTTTTCTAAATTTGACAAAAAAAAACCCTATAAACTCAAGGATCTGAAGATATTAATGAAATCAAGGTAAATAACTATGAAGCAAACCACACCTAAGTACACCATAATAAAAACTGGTGAAAAAAGATGATTAAAAAAATCATAAAAGCAATAAAGGAAGAAAAGACACCCTTCCTATAGGGAAACAAATAAGCAAATTGCAGACCCTTGATCAGAAATAATGAAATTCTGAAGTCAGAGGAGTGGGATCTTTAAGGTGCTGAGAGAAAAATAAAAACTGATAACCTAGAATTCTCTATCCAGTAAACTATACTTCAGAAATGAAAAAAAGTAAAAATTTGAGGGCACATGATAACAGAGAATTTGTCTCTAAGGGATCTATACAATATAAAATGTTAATGATATTTCTTCAAGCTGAAAAGAAATGAAAAATAAGAGTTGGAACAGAAATAGCATAGATAATGTAAAGTATTTTATAAATATAATTTTAGAAGTCCATTTCCTTATTTTTGAAATTTCTTTAAAAGCTAAGTGACTGTTGAAAGCAAACATAACAATATATTTTAGTTTCTGACATAGGTAAAGGTAAAAGTATAACAAAAAAAGTTAAACACAAGATGAAATGGAATTATGCTCTTTGTAGATCTCTTAAATGTATATGCAAAATAGTATAGATAATATGCAAATATTTGGAAGTATACTATGTAACTTAAAAATGCAGACAGTAAACTCTAGAGCAATCACTAAAAAATTAAAATAGGATAAACCAATAATAGAGATAAAATGGAATCCTAAAATATTTTCAATTGCCAAAAAAGGAAAGTAGAAAAAAAAGAACAGAGTATATGGGAAAACATAGAAAACAAAATAGCAAAATGATAAGGCAAAATGTAACATAAGTCAGTGGAGATGATCTAAATAATCCAATTAAAATTTAGAAATTGTCAGACTAGATATAAAATAAGACCAATTACAGGCTATCGAAAAGAAATAGCATTTCAATATAAAGATAGTGATAGTTAAAAAGTAAAAAGATTAAAAAGTTATATCATGAAATATTGATCAAATACAGCGATATAGCTATGTTAAGATCAAATTAGACTTCATAAAAAGCAATATTACCAGCAATAGCCATATAATATGTTTATACTGTTCAGACTTGCCAAGATTTTTGAGATGTAAATACATATCTTAAAAACTTTGAGAGAATTTTTGGCCATATTTGTACATGTTTTGTCTGTCTCATTCTCTTTCCATTTGGGAATCCAATTATACATATGTTAGACTTTTTGTTCCATAGGTTTCTGAATATGTCTTTTTCTTAAGTTTTTCTGTTTTCTACAGATCTAGTAATATCTATTAAACCATGTTCATACTTGCTGATACACTCCTTTGTTATCTCCATTTGGATCCTGACTTCAGTGAAAATTTAATTTCAAGTGTCCTATTTTTCAGTGCTAAAATTTTCCATATGGTTCTTTTTAAATTTTCTGTTTCTCTCCTGAGATTTTCTCTAATCTTCATTGTGAGCATATTTTTTTTTTTTTTATCATGGACATCATGAATAATGTGGAGAATCTAGGTTTTGCTATATACACAAAAGAATCTTGATGTTTTGTTTTAGGAAGCAACCAACTTGTGTAGAGTCAAATTGCAAACTTTATTGCTCGGAAAGGAGTTTAAATCTCTGTTCATTAATTTTTCACTGCTGTCAATCTGTCTTGCAATTCTATGATGTAAGAGTCAGCCAAAAATTGGGAAGATTTCCTACGTGGAATATATAGCTCCTTATTGGTGTCTTTTCTTTCTGGGACTTGCTCCTTCCTTTCCAGAGATGGCTCAGGTCCTTACAATTACATTATGAGGTAGTTATTATTTTCCCTTTTTACAGAGCAATAAACTGAAGCATGCAGTATTTAAGTCATTTGCCTGTGTTAACACAAGTAAAACAATAGTTTTTAAATTTAGGTTTTTGTGATTTTCACAAGGCCCCCAGGCATCTAACCACAGTATTTTACAGTTTAATGTACCTGAACAGTAGATAAATGTTTTGAATTCTAGGATTAGAAATTTCCCAAAAATATTTTGAGAAAATATATTTTATCAGTATGAGAAATTCCAAAATTCAGGAACTTCAAAATTAACTTCTATCTGAAGGCAGACTGACTTTCTACATTTTGTAAGACTCTGATTATCTGAAATACTGAATTGAACAAGACAAAGGCCTATGAAAGCAATATATTAAATATAAAAATCATAAAACTGTATAATCTTCTGTAAAAAGACCAATGTTTCATGAAAAGATCTTGGGTTTTAAGATCTATTGTTTCCTAAGCATGTGGGGCATTGAATAGCACATAAAATCCTCCATTTTTTGAGGTAAATACAAAGACTTAGTCAAATAATATAAAAAGGACCAAATGTCAAGGAAATTGGTCTCAATAAATAGATTTTCCAAATCTGTCATAAATGAAATTTTCCACCAAACTGCTTCCTTCCTGCAATTTATATAGGAGAGAGAAATCTTGAATTAATCACCAACTGATTCCTTTCTCAATACCACTTCTGGAGCAATTTTGATCCATTCCTCTTGCATCTGTCTCTGGAGACTAAGTGATAGACAGTAGTTTCTTGAATACTTGCTGGGCGATGCAGCAAAGTCAGAGGTAAAAATAAGGTCAGAGAAAAGAAGAATGAAAGTTGAAATGCAATCAATGTTTTGTGGAAAACACTGCCATGATTGGAACTCATTGAGTATAACAACAGCTTTGAGAATAAAAAGACAAAGACTGAAAGCACAAAGAATTTTTATTTTAAATAGAAAAGAAAAATGAAGAAAATACAGTGTTAACAAAGGAAGAGTGTGTGTTTTGGAGGAGGTAGATTAAATTATATAACTCCAAAAAATAAGTAATTAAGTATAAGGTTTCTGCCTTCCATGTGTGGTTTTCCTGTTTTGGTTCTTAGATATCTATTGACCTGTAATATATTTGAAAATCACAATAAATCATTAGTGTTCTCTTTACCTTCCTGCTAATATAACTTCCCTCCTCTTAAAAGCTCCTACTATACATTTTTAAAAATACAAGTTGAAAAATATGTGTCATTATGTACAATAGCCTTAGGGAGACTAGTGTAAAATATAATCTTTTTAATTTTTTTCTCACTTAAAGCCATGTTTTGAGTGTTTCTATGGCCTAATACTGGTATAGTTGTTTGGAATAGATTGACACATTGTATCTTATTGCCAAATAAAATTTGCTCCTGTGGTCCTCTACAAGTATTTTAACATTCTTGAACAATTTTACATTATCTGGTATAATCACTATTATACTCTAGACATAAATATATTTTTTTCAAAAAAATCTGAAAAGATATTTCTATAAAATCCTTGTATGGTTATCCCTCAAAGTCATGAGTTAGGCAAATAGTCCTATTTCCTCCCATGGTTTTCCTAATATCAAAACAGAAATTTTTTACATGCAGGGATGCCTGGGTGGCTCAGTCGGTTAAACATCTGCCTTTGTCTCAGGTCATGATCCCAGGGGAGTGGCAGGCAGAGGGAGAAGCAGGCTCCTTGCTCTCTCTCTCTGACAGATGAAAAAATTTAAAAAAATTTTTTACATGCATACAACATTTTAAAAAATATATGTATTGACACTAATTTTTTTTTAGAAATTAATTTTTTTTTTTTTTAGATTTTATTTATTTGACAGAGAATGAGAGAGAGCACACAAGTAGGCAGAGCGGCAGGCAGAGGGAGAGGGTGAATCAGGCTCCCTGCCGAGCAGAGAGCCCGATGCCAGCCTTGATGTACTGCTTGATCCCAGGACCCTGGGATCATGACCTGAGCCAAAGGCAGATGCTTAACTGACTGAGCCACCCAGGTGTCCCTGGTATTAATTAATTTTAATCTACAAAGGGAATGGCTAACTTAAAGTTGTTTTAATTGATATAATTCCTCATTGAAAGTTTTATAATTAAAAATTTTCTTGAAGACACAAAATTTCATTTTCTTAATATGAAAAATTAATTTTAAGCATTCAATAAATTAGTATTGTAAGACGCATTTATTCAATGAACCCGAAGCTTATTAGAAATATTTTGCCTAGACTTCTACTTACTGAACCACCAGGGGTATTTAAGTTCTAATTTAACACTTTGGGCATGTTTTTACAAAGTATAAGTGATGATAAATTAGAAGATGTAAGAAGGGGTACTCTGGGTAGCAGGACAGAGTAGATGAAAATTCTGAGAAGCAAGTATTTCTACTTT
Source organism: Halichoerus grypus (assembly GCF_964656455.1). Classification (NCBI taxonomy): domain Eukaryota; kingdom Metazoa; phylum Chordata; class Mammalia; order Carnivora; family Phocidae; genus Halichoerus; species Halichoerus grypus. The sequence goes on from NC_135714.1 coordinate 189,351,002, forward strand.
CAGGTAGATACGAAGAATTACCAGTTGAGATGATTACAGCCATAAGATTACTTTAAATTTCAAAGACTACCTTGTAATAAACAATATTGTAAAGATGCCCCTGTTTTGTTTCAGTGAGCAGAAGTATCTACTAAAAAAGACTTTCTGGGTTTTTTATTGTTTTGTGGCTGTTGTGGGGATGGTGGTAAGTTGCCTTAATAAATTTGTATACACTATTGTTTTTTAAAAAAATGACCTAATTTCAAACCAAAAGGAACTATGAAAGTGAAAGATTTAAGAAAAAAATTGAGGTTTTAGAAACCATAACTGTTTTTTTAGGCAAATACATAAAGCAGTTACATGTTCACCATCTTGATTGTGGTGGTGGTTTCACTAGTGTACAAATATACTCAAACATCAAATTGTACACTTTAAATATGTGTGGTTTAATGTTTATCAATTGTATCTCAATGCAACTATTAAGAAAACAACAGGCACAGTGGAGTCTCACTTTAATATAAAAGTTTCCTGAGGTCTTGGCCATTAAAAAGGCCCTTTGGTGCCTTTTTAAAAAACCTCGCCAGTCACTCACTTATAAAAATCCCTTGACCAGTTTTATTCAGAATTACACACTGTAATAAATAGTTTTGTAATGAAGTTGCAGTGAATGAATGAATGCTCATGTTAATTTTAGTGTATTTTCATACAATGTATAATTGTCTTCAGGGTAAGTCAGGAATTTTAAAGATCTTATAACAAGTTCATGTTCATTGAAATAATTTATAATTAGCTGTATAATGTAAAATCAAATTAGCCAATGTACAAATTGATAATAAAATAGTAAAAGTATTTCATTTGTGAAAATATTTTAAATTATTAAATGCAAGTGGAAATAATTAGTAAAAGGACTCTGTTGTGGGGAATTAAACAAATCTGGAGAATAAGAATATTCCTTGTGAATGTTCCTTGAGATGACAAATTAACATAGGACTACAGGCAACTCTTGATTAGTTTTCTCCTTTTTGTGGGAGATTCATAAAGAGCTGGTCTTAATGTACCACCTAGTTTAGGAAACTATTATACTTACATACAGTGTCTCATATGGTTATTAGAGAAAATGGGAATATATAAAAAAAAGGGGGTCTCAAAGACTATAACTCTTTATAGGTTATAGATCCAAGAATAGGTAAGTCTTGCCTTAAAATAATTTAATTTACACAATTGACACCTTATATAAATGTTAGAGAAATAATTTCTGAGATATTAGGTTAATGGAAATAATTTAATAGTTAAACTATGTATTAGATTTAACTTCCCATTTTATTATACTAAAACTGGTTATATATTGGTCATTTCATATAGCTTCGTGTGACATTTGAGAGTAGGCTTTGGACCACTGAATTAATGACACAATGGGTCCCAACAGAAAACCAAGTGGATTTAAACAGCACTATAGACCAAACAGACCTAATAGACCAGCCCAAAACATTCTGTCCGAGAGCAGCAGATACACATTTTTCTCAAGCACACACAAAACTTTCTCCTGAATAGATTACAAGCTACGTGACAAAACAAGTCTTAACAAACTTAAGTTGGAAATCATTCCAAGTATCTTTCCTAATCATAATGGAATAAAACTAGAAAACAAAAATAAAATGAACATGAGAAATATCATGAATATATGAAAATTAAATACACTCTTGAACAACACTGGACCAAAGAAGACCTCAAATGGAAATTAGAGTATATCTTGTGACAAACTGAAATGAAAACATAGCTTATCAAAACTTATGGGATACAGCAAAAGCAGAATAAGAATTTTATAGGACTAACTCCCTACATTAAAAAGGGAGACAAATCTCAAATTACAACCTAACTTTACACTTCAGGGAACTAGAAAATAAACCAAAGAGTAAGCCCAAAATTAGTAAAAGGAAGGAAATACTGAAGATTAAAGTAGAAAAAAATGAAATAGATAATGTAAAACTGAAGGAGAAAGTTGTCAAAAGAAAGTTGGGTTTTGGGGAAAATAAGCAAAATCAACAGGCACTTGACTAACCAAATATTTTTTTTTTAAACAAGAGAACTCAAATATGTAAAAATCAGAAATGAAAGAGGAGACATTGAAAATAATGCTACAGAAATTTTTAAAAATATTAGGGATTGTTGAGAATAATTATACATCAATAAATTAGAAAGTCTAGAAGAAATGGATAAACTCCTAGAAATACACAACCTCCCAAAAATGAATCACAAAAAAATAGTCTGAAGGGACCAATGACAAGGAGATTGAATCAGTAATCAAAAACTTTCCAACAGGGGCACCTAGGTGGCTCAGTCAGTTAAGCGCCTGTCTTCGGCTCAGGTCATGATCCCAGGGTCCTGGGATTGAGCCCCACGTCAGGCTCCCTGCTCAGCCTCTGCCTACCGCTCCCCCTGCTTGTGTGCTCTCTCTCTCTCTCTCTCTCTCTCTCTCTCTCTCTCTCTCTCTCAAAGCTAAAAAATAAAATCTTAAAAAAACTTTCCAACAAGGAAAATCCTGGTACCAGATGGCTTTGAGATTAATTATATCAAATGTTTAAAGAATTAATGCCAGTTCTTGTTAAACTTTTCCCAAAAATATAAGACCCTGAAGCCAGTATCATCTTGATATCAAAGATAGACAAAGACCTCACAAGAAAACTATCGGCTAATATGCTTGATGACCATGGTGCAGAAACTCTCAATATATTAACAAACCTAATTCTACAACATATTAAAAGAACTGTACGGTTTAACATATGCTAGACAAGCAATGTGATACACCACAGTAACAGAACATAGGACAAAAATCACAGGATCATCTCAGTAGATGCAGAAAAACATGAAGAAGTTCAACACCATTTCAGGATAAAAACTCTGGGGAAAAAAAAATTCAGCCTAGAAGAAACTTACCTAAACACAATAGAGGTCTTATGTAAAACCTGCAGCTAATATCATACTGAATTATAAAAAGCTGACAGCTTTTCCTCTGAGAAGCAGGGATGCCTACCCTGACCACATCTGTTCAAAAAGTGCTGGAAGTCCTATACAGAGCAATTAAATAAGAAAAATAAAAGACATCCAAATCAGATAAGAAGTAAAACGATCTCTGTTAAAAAATGCATGATTTGATATGTACACAACCCTAAATATTCCACAAAACTAATATTTTTCTAATAAAATTTTTTTATTAGTACTAATAAATCTGTTAGGTCACATAATACAAAATCAATATACAAACATCACTTGTGTTACCATATGTTAACCATGAACTATGTGAAAAGAAAATTGTTAGCATATAGTTTGAAAATGTTTTTTATAATAGCATCAAAAACAAATACTTAGAAATAAACTTAACCAAAAAGGTAAATTACCTGTACACCGAAAACTATAAAACATTGATGAAAGAAATAAAAGTAGACACAAATAAATGGATTGGCATGCCATGTCATGGATTAGAAGAATTAATATTGTTAAAATGAACATACTACTCAAATCAGTCTTCAGATTTTGTTCAACGTCTATCCAAGACCAGTGGCATATTTTACAAAAATAAAAAAATCAAATATTCATATAGAAGCACAAAATACCCAGATTAGTCAAAACAATTTTGAGAAAGAACAAAGGTAGTGTCCTTATGTTTCCTTATTTCAATATATATTACGAAGCTAAGTAATCCAAGCAGTAAGATACTGGAATTAAAAAAAAAAAAAAAAACTATATATAGACTAATGGAATGAAATAGAGCCCAGAAATAAACCCGCACATATATGGCCCACTGATCTTTGATGAAAGTGCTAAGAATACACAATGACAAAAAGATAGTCTTCAACAAATGATGTTGAGAAAGCTGGATATTCACATGCAATAGAATGTAATTGAAACTTCATCTTATACTATATGCAAAAATTAACTTGAAATGGATTAAAGAATTACATGCAAGATCAGAAACTGTAAAACTCCTAGAAGAGAAGAAAAAGTAAAGCACTGGTGTTGGCAATGATTTCTTGTAGGTAACACCAACGGCAAAGGCAACAAAAGCAAAAATATGCAAGTGTGACTGCCTCAAACTAAAGATTCTGCAAAGCAAAAAAAAAAAAAAAATATATTGAGAAGGTAGTATATGGAATGGGAGAAAATATCCACACAGCATACATCTGTTAAAAGATTAATATCCAAAATATATAGGAAACTCCTACAAGTTAAGGGCAAAAAACAAAACAAAACAAAAACCCAATTTAAAAAGGGGCAAAGATACTGAATAGACTTTTTTTCCGAAAGGGCATACAATGGCCAACAGATATATAAAAAAGTTCTCAGCATCACTAATCATTAGGGAAATGCAAATCTAAACCACAATGAGATATGACTTGTTAAGATGGCTATTAAAAAAAGAAAAGAAAAAGGTAACAAATGCTGTGGACTAAATGTATCCCTCTAAATCTGTATGTTGCAATCTAATCCCCAGTAGATGGTATTTAACGGTGGAGCCTCTGGAAGGTGATTGGGTCATGAATGTAGAGCTCTCATGAATGGCAATTGTGAAGGGAAAAAAAAAAAAAAAGACCCCAGAAAACCCCCTTGCTCTTTCCACTGTAAGTGTACAGCAAGAAAACAGCGTCTTTGAACCAGGAAGCAGGCTCTTACCCGAGTCTGAATCAGCCAGCACCCTGATCACCTTGCAGAAGCATGAGAAATAAATGTTTATTGCTTAAACCACCCACTCTATGGTATTTTTGTTACAGCAACCCAACCTGATAGACAAAATAAACGATGCCAAGGTTTTGGAGACAAGGGAACATTTATACACTTCATAAGAATGTATGTTGGTGCAGCCACTCCGGAAATTCAAGAAATTAAAGTTGAAGTGCCATATGATACAGCAATTCCACTTCTGGGTCTACATCCAAAGGAATTGAAAAAAGGATCTCAAAGTGATAATCTGCATTTTCATGTTTATTGCAGCATTAGTCACAGTAGGCAATAAGCATGGAAATAACCTCAGTGGATGGAAGAGTAAAGAAAATGTGGTATTTATATAAAAAGGAGTATTACTCATTCTTTAAAAAGAAGGAAATTCTGACATTTGTGACAACATGGATTAACTTGGAGTAAATTATGGTAAATAAAATATGCCAGTAACAGAAGGACAGATAGTACATGATGGCACTTATATGACAAATCTAAAATAGTCAAACTCATAAAGGAGAAGTAGAGTGGTGGTTGCCAGGGGCTGTAGAGAGCAGGAAACAGGGAGCTATTACTCAAAGGGTACTCGGTTTAGCTGTACAATATGAATAAGTGGGAGAGATCTATTGTCCAGCATAGTGCCTATAGTTTAAACACTGTATTACATACTTAAAAGTTAGCTAAGAGGGTAGGTAGTACTTATGTTAAGTGTTCTTTAACACCAAATAATAATAATAATAATAATAATAATAATAATAAAAAGGGTAGGAGAAAATTTTTGGTGGTGATGGATTCATTTATGGCATACGTAAATATATATAGCTTTTTGTATGTCAATCATAATTTAATAAAGTGGTTTAAAAATTTCCTTGTCCCTAGGGGCACCTGGGTGGCTCAGTCGGTTAAGGGTTTACCTTCAGCTGAGGTCATGATCCCATGGTCCTGGAATCGAGTCCCACATCGGGCTCCCTGCTCTGTGGGGAGCCTGCTTCTCCCTCTCCCTCTGCCCCTACCCTTGCTTGTGTGCTCTCTCTCACTCTCTCTCTCTCTCAAATAAATAAAACTTTTTTTTTAAAGATTTTATTTATCAGAGAGACAGAGAGACAGAACACAAGCCAGGGGGAGCAGCAGAGGGAGACGCAGACTCCCTGCTGAGCAGGGAGCCCGATGCAGGACTCGATCCTGGGACTCCAGGATCATGACCTGAGCTGAAGGCAGTCACTTAACCAACTGAGCCACCCAGGCACCCAAAAAATAAAGCCTTAAAAAAAAAAATTCCCTTATCCTGAACGTGAACCATGAAATTGTGATAATTTCCATTTGTCTCAAATTAACATATAAATACAAACCTCAAAAACCTACCTTACCGGTGCTTTTAAAAAGTATTACAGAATGGTTCCAAAGTTGATCCACAGGAGCAAACAGGCAAGAATAACTAGAAAATTATTTGTAAAACATAAAGCTATGGAGGAGACATGAGTCCAGATGGTAAAAGATACCATAAAGACCCCATATGAAGAGGCTACTCAGAATGGAACAATGAGCAGAACAGAACATTAAACCCTGCCATAAGGCTACTACGTAAAAGTGATGCAGTCTGAAATTAAGGCTTACAGATCAATGGGGGTACTGATGCATTATTCATCCATTATGTTTGGAAATTGGCTAATTGAAAATTTTCTAAGGGATTCTTTACTCCACAAAATAGCATTATTGACCTTTTTTTAATGTAGAAAATACCATTATTGAATATGAATAAAGCTTACATGAATTAACTCCTATAAAACATGATGAAAAATTTAATACTTATTTAGTGAAAGATAGAACAGCTGCATTCCTAAATAACTATCAGAACTAGAGAAAGAAATACAATAAATAGATATTTACTAGAATAGGTAACGGAGTGATTTTGCTATGAAAACAATTAAAAAGTAATTTCCATTTATGATTATGAAAAATATCATTAATACTTACAGAACATAATTATCCTGATAGCTAACCTATGCACTCCTAGTTATATTTGTTAGAACATCATAATTTATCTCAGTAATCACACATTAGTGTCAAATCCAGTCTTACAAATGGGCCTCATAAAGCAAGGTGCTTTCTATTGGAGCATTTTAATTAGAAATATGATGGACTACTTCTCCTTATCCCTTGGTAGATATAATAGAACTGCAGTATGTTAGGCTTTTTTTTAAATCTTTAGAGAATTTTAATATGCATTTTTGAAAATTTCTCAATGATAAAAGTTTAAAGCATCACAATTGAAAGCAATGTATTTATTAAGTGTCTTATCTCAATGAGAAGTGAAGTCAACACTTTAAAAATTCTAGGTAATTGGAACATATTTTGCTTTTTCCCCCCTAATATGAGAAACATTGGGTAACTCACTTAAAATAGCAGCTTTTGTTGTTACTTGAAATTATTAGTCTAGATAAGCAGCAGATACGATCATACTGCTAAGGTAATTACAGGTTGTATTCAATTTTAACTTGTCACTAATAACAGCCTTGTAGTACATGGGTCAGTGTTGAGATGCATAAAAGATTTTTCTCTCTGCTTTCAAAATTGCCAAATGCACACACAAAAACACACAAAAAAATAAAAATTTATATTCTTTTATTTTCTTCCTCTTTTTTTTTAAAAAAAGAATTTATTTATTTGAGAGAGAGAGAATGAGAGAGAATGAGAGAGAGCGAGCACATGAGAGGGGGGAGGGTAAGAGGGAGAAGCAGACTCTCCGCGGAGCAGGGAGCCCTATGCGGAACTCGATCCAGGGACTCCAGGATCATGACCTGAGCCGAAGGCAGTTGCTTAACCAACTGAGCCACCCAGGTGCCCTCTTCCTCTTTTTTTCTGGTAAATATTGAGAGCACAGAGTATGTTGTAGCTGTAAAGAACATCTCAGGAAAGTGGCAATAGAATTCCTTAGAATTAACTTTCTATTTACAGGGAAAGAGTGTGCATTCATTTGTCTCTGGAAGATTTTTTTTAATTGAAATTTTAAATTATAATCTTAATGGTTTCCTGCTTGAAAAGTTAATGAGTTTGATGGATTAAGAATAATAGTGATTTTGTCCTGAAAGTGAAATAATAGATTTTCCATGTTTAGATGGAACTTGGTTTTGGCAGAGGGGTTAAGTGAGTATAGCACTGATCTGAAGAAAAGCAAAGAAAGAAGCTAATGCATTAGCCTTGTGTATTTGCTCCAAGCCTTTCTTCCCCATTACTAAAATGAAATGGAGTAAGAACTCAAAACACACAGCCTGTGAGTTTGGATGGACTTGCTCTATTACCCAAATTAGTTCTCTTTATTTCCTTTGGTTTCGTATTTTAAATTCGCTTTAAGGGCCACTGGAAACTCCTGTCAGCCTGTTTTAATGTATTCTTCTACAGCAATTGAATGACTTGACTCATATTCTCAAACAGCAAGGGATCTCCTATTAGGGACCTTGTGAACTAGCAAAAGATTTCCCTGGCTTACGAGAATGAGAGAACTTTCTTAAAACTGACTGAGAGTTTTGGCTTGCTCTGACGTAGACCCACCCTGGGGTAGTTCTTAGGGTCTAGAGACCATCAGGATATAATAATCTGAACCACTGTATTACCTCCAATGAGGAGAATTTAGATACTTGGCTTAGAATATGTCAGTAATGTTAGTGCACTAAACAAGCTACAAAAATGGTAGTTGTATCATTCTGCTTCTTTCCCACCCATATCAAACTGTTAAAATTAGCTTTTACATTTTATTCAATAAAAAACTAGTCGTACTTTTCTTGGGATGCCTGGGTGGCTCAGCTGATTAAGCGGCTGCCTTCTGCTCAGGTCATGACCCCAGGGTCCTGGGATGGAGTCCCCCATCAGGCTCCTTGCTCAACAGGGAGCCTGTTTCTCCCTCTGCCTGCCACTCCCCCTGCTTGTGCGTGCTCTCTCTCTCTCTGACAAATAAATAAATAAAATCTTAAAAAAAAAAAAAAAACTGCTTTCTGATTAAATGAAAGTCATAGTCATAACAGATTAGGATACTTAATGTGTGTATAAGTATAATTTACTAGATTACCATTACCTGAATCTCAACACATTCCACATCCAGATTTTTTTTTTTTTTTTAATTTATTTGAGAGAGAGAGAATGAGATAGAACACATGAGAGGGGATAGGGTCAGAGGGCAAAGCAGACTCCCTGCCGAGCAGGGAGCCCGATGCGGGACTCGATCCAGGGACTCCAGGATCATGACCTGAGCCGAAGGCAGTCGCTTAATCAACTGAGCCACCCAGGCGCCACCACATCCAGATTTTTAATCGCAATTTGCGCCAAGATAACTGTCTTCTAATATTAGAAATGTCAACCCTTGACAATCTCTCTCTCATCCTAACACCAAGTCCTATATATTCTTTCCTGCTAACATATTCTAGGTAAAATATTTTAAAATATAGCAATATCCCATTAAAATGGAAAAATCTATGTAACTGAAAAAAAGTAGAGTTTTAGGATAACAGAGTATAGTATGAAACAGAACTTTGTTAATTTGTTAAGGTTTATATTTTTCTCAGAAGGGAAACCCTTATAAGCCAAAGTGATAGCCAGAATTTCACCAGCCACATGGTACAACAGGGCACAAAGAAATCTGGCTGGAGTGATATGGCCGCATATCCCTGGGGTGGTCAGACCTGTGTACTAGCTGAGTATCATCCCAACTCAGGAATTATATAGTATACCATACTTTCAAATGAGGTGTTTTGTCTCGTTTTTGTTTGTTATTTTAAGCAGGCTACCTCTCCCCTACTCCTGTTAATTGCAGTTATTTTAATTAACTCATTTCTTCTCCCGCAGTCCTTTATTAGGGATATGCTTTGTGATAAAAGCAAATGGAAGTGACTTTCCTGAAGTCTTACAGAAAAACGGATATACGAGTGCATGTAAATCTGTTAGGCACCGTGTGTAAGAGAGGTGTGCTGATAGATCAATCGAGAAAACATTCTGAGGGAGGGTCAGTCTTCCAGTACATATTTGCAACACTTGCAACTACGTAAACATAAATACAGGTAAAGCATCTCAGGTTTAGTGATTCTGAGAGTAAAAGAATAACAATAATAACGGTGAGCATTTAAAAATTCCATTCTTTTTTTTATTATGTTAGTCACCATACATTACATCATTAGTTTTTGATGTAGTGTTCCATGATTCATTGTTTGCGTATAACACCCAGTGCTCCATGCAGAACGTGCCCTCTTCAATACCCATCACCAGGTCTTGGCTGCATGAGAAGAAATGCAAAATATAATGCAGGACAGCCATATGAAATCCTTTCAAGCAAGTGGAGTATTAATAAATATATCAGTAACAGAAACAAAATAGCTAAGACCTTGTTTATAAGCACTTCTTATTGCTAGACTTTTCTCTCTTTCTCTTGATTCATAAAATTTACATTTCTCCTTTATAGCATTTGTTGGATTGTGAGTGAACAATGTTCCAAAAAGAAAACAGACCTATCTGTGTAATGATAAGCTAGAACAATCAAGTGATTTTTTTTTTTTCCAAAGAAATATGAATCACTGTTCAAGTGGCTAAGGGAATATGGGAGCAGATGCTGAAATAATAAACATCTTGCATTATTTCATTTAGAGGAAGCTGTATAAATACCATCATAAAATAAAGTACTTGGTGCACTCTGAGAAATATGTCATCATCAAACAAATGCCATTTTTATTACTAGCAGGAAGAACACAGATGGCTTGGTCTGCTCATTTTGGTATTTATTAAAATAAATTTACTAAAGAGCAGGTAGGTGCCTCATTATTTTCAAAATACATTCAGTGTTGCAGAAACATACTGAAATGTCTTTCAGAAAGGCTGTCCAAGACCCATATGACATTGTCATCTATTATGAAGATATTGGAAAGAAAAATTATTTTTTTCCAAGTAATTCTAATAATCAGTATGGTTAAAATATTTTGACATTTTCAAATGGCACCAAGGTGAGAAGTACTAGGAAAAGAATGAAGGGGGGGAAATCGGAGGGGGAGATGAACCATGAGAGACGATGGACTCTGAAAAACAAACTGAGGGTTCTGGGGGGGGGGGATGGGCTAGCCTGGCTAGCTCCTGCGTGGAACACTGGGTGTTATGCACAAACAATGAATCATGGAACACTACATCGAAAACTAATGATGTAATGTATGGTGATTAACATAACAATAAAAAAGTAAAAAAAAAAAGTTTAAGGAATAAGTCACCTTAAAATTCATTTTTTATTGCCAAAAAAAAAAAAAAAAGACAGGAGTATTTATCTTACAATTTTCATAGCCACAGTTCTTTTTAAACGGAGTCACAGTCTGAAAGGAGGATTGTTTTCAGTTTTTACAAGGAAACCAACTCTGGAGAAAAAAAAAAAAAAAAACTTCCCATGCCTTTCTGGCTTGTCGGTGTTTCAGTATTGCCGTGACTAATTACCTTGGTTAAAAAAAAAACAAAAAAAAAAACCTCCTTTATTTCTATCATATTTTACTTATATCTTTCAATATTATATGATCATATCTTTGATTTTTAATGTTATAATATATCTAGGCACCTTTAATCATTTTATTTAAAAAAATGCCTCTTTTGAAAATAAGTGTCCCCCCCAAAAAATACAAGCTGATTGCTTCAGAGTTTTAATCCATGAAGTTATCCATTTCTATCCTGGGGAAAAATACAGCAATAGTTGATAAAAATGCACTGTTGAAAATAAGAATAGTTGAATAATAAATCACAAATATACTTTGGTTTGAATTTTTTAGATAATTGCCTTTATTCCCTGTTTCCCTGAAGTGAATGTACATAGTCAAAAACAGATTCTACATTTTATGCTCATGGGATATGAAATGCAGTAGTCACTAAGAAAAAATATTTCAATTGCATATTAGAGAGCATTTGTAATACAAATAATTCTGTATAATTATCATTGGTTTTGTGATTATTTTTTTGAGCCAAGGATTATATTTAATCATTTGTATATTAATAATTAAATCTGATGCAGTGTAAATTCAATTTCTTCTTGTCTATGAAATAGAACAATCATTCTTAACAGTCTAAATATATGCATTTATTCTTTTTAATGTATTTATTGAGCAAATAGCACAATTTTGAAAGAATTATAACATGGTGCTTCTGATTATTTTTTAAAAACCTTATAGAACTTTCTCACGTCCCTCAAGGTTTTAATTTCTGAGATCAGTCAGTGCTTTTCCCTTTTAATAATACCACCAAATGTATATTTGATGAATGGCTCATAATCTCTTTCCAGTGGTGGTAACATGGCTTTTGATGATGGAATGTATATTCAAAAATATCTGTTCTGAGGTAGAAGTTATACATTACTGAGCAGTTTTAATCCATTGTTAATTCAGAAACTCCCTATATAGCCTCTAGGTTTAGAAATGCATGGTCATGAAAGAAGATTTAATGTAACTTTGGTACCTGTCTGCTCTGGTGTTTATGTACTTGCAGCTCCAAATGTATACTCTATAATATAGAATATTGTATTATAAAATGTTAAATGTCATCCATTAGAGGTGAGAATAAAGGTTTATTTAAGATACCTTTTCTAAATTTAAGTTAAAAAAAAGTAAGGCCTTTCTCTGGAAGACAAATGAAATGTAAGGGTGGTTTTCTTTTTTTTCCCCCCACTCATTTTTTTATTCTTATATAAAAGTTTTTTTCCTTTATTTAAATTCCAATATAACTAATGTATATTATATTAGTTTCAGATGTACAATATAGTCATTCAGTAATTCTGTGTTACTCAGTGCTTATCACAATAAGTGTACTCCTAATCCCCTTTACCTGTTTCACCCATCCCCCCACCCACCTGCTCTATGCTAACAACAAATTCTCTAGTTAAGAGTCTTTTTTTCTTTGCTTGTTTGATTTGTTTCTTAAATTCTAAATATGAGTGAAATCATGTGGTATTTGTCTTTCTCTGACTTACTTTCCTTAGCATTATGCTCTCTTTTTTTTTTACCATGTTGTTACAAATGCAAGATTTCATTCTTTTGTATGGCTGAGTAATATTCCATTATGTATATACCACCTCTTCTTTATCCATTCATCTATCGATGGACCCTTGGGCTGCTTCTCCATTTTGGCTCTCATAAATAATACTGCAATAAACATTAGGATGCATAGATCTTTTTGAATTAGTGTTTTCATATTCTTTGTGTAATTACCCAGTAGTGGAATTACTGCACCTTATGGTAATTCTATTTTTAATTTTCTGAGAAATCTCCATACTGTTTTTCCACAGTACACCAGTTTGCATTCCCATAAGCAGGCAAGGGTTCTTTTTCTCTACATCCTCACCAACACTTGTTACTTGTGTTTTTGATGTTCATCATTCTGACAGGGATGAGGTGATATCTCATTGTGGTTTCGATTGGCATTTCCCTGATGATAAGTGATGATGAACATCTTTTCATATGTCTGATGGCCATCTGGATGTCTTCTTTGGAGAAATATCTGTTCATGTCTTCCCATTTTTAAAAGGATTATTTGGGGATTTTGGTGTTGAGTTGTATAAGTTCTTTATATATTTTGGATATTAACCCATTATCAGATACATCATTTGCAAATACCTTCTCTCAGTCAGTAGGTTCTCTTTTTGTTTTATTGATTATTTCTTTTGCTGGCATAAGCTTTTTGTTTTGATGTAGTCCCAATAATTTATTTTTGCTTTTATTTGTTTTGGCTTAGGAGACATACTAGAAACAATTTTGCTACAGCTGGTAACAGAGAAATTACTGGCTCTGCTCTCTTCTAGGATTTTTATGGTTTCAGATCTCATATTTAATCCATTTTGAATTTACTTCTGTGTATGGTATGAGAAATTGATCTAATTTCATTCTTTTGCATGTAGCTGTCCAGTTTTTCAAACACCATTTGTTCAAGAGATTGTCTTTTTCCCATTGTGTGTTCTTGCCTCCTTTGTCGAAGATTAATTGACCATATAATCATAGGATTATTTTTGAGCTCTGTATTCTGTTTCATTGATCTTTGTGTCTATTTTGTGCCAATCCTGTACTGTTTTGATCCCAACAGCTTTGTAGTATATCTTGAAATCTGGGATTGTGATACCTCCAGTTTTGTTCCTTTTCAAGATTGCTTTGGTTATTCGGGGTCTTCTGTGGTTCCACACAAATTTTAGGATCATTTGTTGTAGTCCTGTGAAAAATGCTGTTGGTATATTGATAGAGATTACATTAAATGTGTATATTGCTTTTAGTAGTATGGACATTTTAACAATATTTGTTCTTCCAATGTATGACCATGGAATAATTTTACACTTGTTTGTGTCCTCCTCAATTGCTTTCATCATGTTTATAGTTTTCAGAGTACATGTCTTTCACCTCCTTGGTTAAGCTTATTCCTGCCTATTTTATTATTTTGGATGCAACTGTAAAACGGATTATGTTCTTAATTTCTCTTTCTGTTACCTCATAGAAATGTAACCGATTTCTGTATATTGATATTGACATATATGGATTTTGTATCCTGTGAGTTTACTGACTTCATTTATCAGTTCTAGTAGTTTTTTGGTGGAGTCTTTAGATTTTTCTATATGTAGTATCATGTTATCTGCAAAAGGTGAAAATTTTACTTTTTCCATACCAATTTAGATGCTTTATTTCTTTTTCTTTTTTTCTTTATTTCTTTTTCCTGTCTGATTGCTGTGGCTAGGACTTCCAACACTATGTTGAATAAAATTGGTTAGAGTGCATATCCTTGTCTTGTTCCTGATCTTAGGGAAAAGCTCTCAGTTTTTCACCATTGATGATGATATTAGCTGTGGGTTTTTCATAGGTGGCCTGTTTTATATTGAGATAGTTCCCTCTAAACCTACTCTGTTGAAGATTTTTATCTGGATTTGTACATTGTCAAACGCTTTTTCTGCATCTATTGAAATGATCATATATGATGTATCACACTGATTGATCTGTGAATATTGAACCACCTTTGTATTCCAGGAATAAATCCCACTTGATCATGGTGAATAATTTTTTTTTAATGTATTGTTGGATTTGGTTTGGGACTATATTGTTGAGGAGTTTTGTATCTATGTTCATCAGAGATATTGGCTAGTAATTCTCTTTTTTTGTAGTTTCTTTATCTGGTTTTGGTATCAGGGTAATGCTGGCCTCATAGGATGAATTTGGAAGCTTTTATACCTCTTTTATTTTTTAGAATAGTTTGAGAATAGTAGGTATTAACTGTTCTTTAACAGTTTGGTTGAATTCACCTGTGAAGCCATCTGGCCCAGGACTTTTGTTTTGGGGGAGTTTATGTTGTTGTTCTTTTGTTTAAAAACTTTAGTTATATATTTGACAGAGAGGCATGGCGAGAGGAGGAACACAGCAGGGAGAGTGGGAGAGGGAGAAGCAGGCCTCCCGCTGAACAGGGAGCCCGATGCAGGGCTCGATCCCAGGACCCTGGGATCATGACCTGAGCCAAAGGCAGACGCTTAGCGACTGAGCCACCCAGGCACCCCTGTTTTGGGAGAGTTTTTAAATTACTGATTCAATTCCATTGCTGGTTATCAGTCTGTTCAAGTTTTCTATTTCTTTCTGCTTCAGTTTTGGGAGGTTATATGTTTCTAGGAATTTATACATTTCTTCTAGGTTGTCCAATTTGTTGGAATATACTTTTTCATAATCTCATATAATTCTTGGTATTTCTGTGGTGTTGGTTGTTTCTCCTCTTTTATTTTTGATTTTGTTTGAGTCTTCTCTCTCTCCCCCCACCGTTTTTTTATGAGTCTGTCTTAATGTTTCTTAGTTTTGTTGATCTTATCAAAGAACCAGCTCCTGGTTTCATTGATCTGTTACAATGTTTTTGTTTTTGTTTTAATTTTCTGCTTCTTTTCCTTCTACTCTAATATTTATTATTTCCTTTCTTCTGCTGGTTTGAGTTTTGTTTTTTCTTCTTTTTCTAGCTCCTTTTAGCTGTAACATTATGTTGTTTATTTGAGATTTTTCTTGCTTCTTGAGGTAGGCCTGTATTGCTATAGACTTCTCTCTTAGAATAGCTTTTGCTGCATCACAAGGATTTTGGATTGTTGTGTTTTCATTTTCATTTGTGTTCATGTATCTTCTGATTTGCTCTTGATTTCTTGGTTGACCCATCCATTGTTTAGTAGCATGTTATTTAACCTCCATGTATTTTTCTTCTTTCTTGATTTTTTTTCTTGTGGTTGATTTCTAGTTACATAGCATTGTGGTTGGAAAAGATGCGCGGTATTATTTGCCTGTGACCTAACATGTGATCTATTCTGGAGAATATTCCATATGCATTTAAAAAGAATATGTAGTCTGCTGTTTTAGGATGGAATGTTCTCAATATATCTGTTAGATCCATCTGGTCCAGTGTGTCATTCAAAACCACTGCTCCCTTGTTGATTTTCTGTGTGGAAGATCTATCCATTGATGTAAATGGGGTGTTAAAATCTCCTATTATTGTATTACTATCAATTATTTCCTTTGTTAATAGTTGCTTTATATATTTGACTGTTCCCATGTTGAACACATAAATATTTACAGATGTTATAAGCTTTCCTTGGATTGCTTCCTTTTTGATTATGTAGTGTCCTTCTCTGTCTCTTGTTACAATCTTTGTTTAACGTCTATTTTTTTCCAATATAAGTAGTGGTACCCCAGCTTTCTTTTTACTTCCAGTTGCACGATAAATGCTTTTCTATACTTTTACTTTTAGTCTGCATGTATCTTTAGGTCTGAAATGAATCTCTTGTAGGCAGCATATAGATGGGTCTTGGTCTTTTATCCATTCAGGTACCCTTTGTGTTTCAATTAGAGCATTTATCCATTCACATTCAAAGTAATTATTGATAGGTATGTGCTCGTTGCCATTTTGTTACTTGTTTTATGGTTGTTTTTGTGTTCCCTTTTTTCTTGGTTTCTTCTTTAATAATTTAATTGCATTTTTTAAGTGATATAGTCAGATTGCTTTCTGTTTTTCACATGTCCATTACTGCTTTTAAATTTGTGATTACCATTACGGTTTATATATAACATCTTATACATACAGCAGTCTATATTAAGTTGATAGCCACTTAAGTTTGCTTGCATCTAATAGCACTAAATCATTACTCCCACCCCCTAAGTTTTAGGTATATCATGTCATCCTTTACATTCTTTTTATTTTGTGAGTTCCTTGACTGATTTTTATAGATATACTTGATTTTACTGCTTTTGTGCTTCCTATTTTTCTTACTTCTACTTACAGTCTTCCTTTCCGCTCAGAGAATCCCCTTTAACATTTCTTATAAGCCTGGCTTAGTGGTGATAAATTCCTTTAATTTTATTTGTCTGTGAAAGTCTTCATCTCTCCTTCTACTCTGAAATAGCCTTGCTGGATAGAATATTCTTGGTTGAAGGGTCTTTGTTTTTGTTTTTGTTTTTCTCTTTCTCTCAGAACTTTGAATATATCATGCCATTTTCTTCTAGCCTGAAAGGTTTCTGCTGAAAAATCAGCTGATAGCCTTATGGGGTTTCCATTGTATGTAACCGTTTTATTTTCTCTTGCTGCTTTTAAGATTCTCTCTTTATCAGTACATTTTGCCATTTTCATTACTATGTGTCTTGGTACAGACCACCTTTGGCTGATTTTTGGGGAGCCTTATTGTGCCTCCTGGATCTGGATTTGTTTCCTTCCCAAATTTGTGATGTTTTAGCTTTTATTTCTTCAAATGAATTTTCTGTCCCCTTCTCTCTCTTTTCCTTCTGGGACCCCTATAATGCAAATGTTTTTATGTTTGATTGTATCACTGAGTTCGCCTAATCTAAACTCATTTTTTATTCCTCTCTTTTCTCCTCTGTTTACCTTGGTTGCTTTCCATTACTTTATCCTCTGGGTTGCTGATCCATTCTTCTGCTTCCTCTAGTCTACTATTTATTTCAGCTAGTGTATTTTTAATTGAATTGAATTGAATTTTAATTTAAGATCCATGTCCCTCCAGCACATGTTCTGAAATTCATAAATAAATCTTCCCATATATTCTGGGCATTTTTCAAACTGATTCTCCTATGCTGTCTAAATGGGTTTGTTATGCTGTTTCTTTAAGAGTGGGGACTCAGTTTCCTCTTGCCTTCAACTGTCCCAGAACAGAGCAGAATTTTAAATTTCCTTGTGTCAAGCGTCACTTGTAAACACTCACAGAGTTAAACCCCTCTGGTTATCAAAGCCAAATGTTAGAGGGATTCATCTTCCCAGTGCACGTCCCCTGTGCCTGAGGTACCTGAGGTGT
Source organism: Halichoerus grypus (assembly GCF_964656455.1). Lineage (NCBI taxonomy): Eukaryota > Metazoa > Chordata > Mammalia > Carnivora > Phocidae > Halichoerus > Halichoerus grypus. The sequence goes on from NC_135714.1 coordinate 189,368,988, forward strand.
GGTCTGCCCATCTCCCTTCCCCATGCTTTGGTGTCCCTCCTTCCTAGGGACAATCTCATGTGTCATTGTGATTTCTGACCATCTCCACCCTCCCTACCTTTTTTCCGACATAGCCTCTTGTCTATGACTAGCTGTGGAGAGTTTGTTCTGCCAGTCTTTGGGTTATTTTCTTGGTTATTTACACTGATGTGGGGGTGTTATCTAGGTATATCCATAGGAAGAGGTGAGCTTAGGATTCTACTACTCTGTCATCTTCCCAGAAGCCTTTCCACTCCTTTTGAGGTTCCAAATATTTTCTTTCCACAAAAAATGTCTTCATTGAATACACAAAGGTATTTCCTCATTCATTTGCATTTTCATAAGACTTGGAAAAATTCTTTATAGAGGAAAGTCCTTTACTAGATTTATTTAACCACTAAGCTAGCAAAAAAAACAAAAACAAAAAAAACAAGAGACTTAATAATTAGTAACAAAGAGGTCCTAATAGTTCCAATGTATTGCACAATTCATTTCATTAAAATAAAGGTAAAATGAGAAGTTTTACTCAAATTGAAGCATCTCAAATATTTTAAAAAATAAACTTTAAATATAAATAATTATAAAAGGAAGTATAATAGCATTAAATAAAATTGAAAAAGTGAAGACAAATGTAATAATCCAAATCTTATTTCCCTGAATGCCAAATAACATATGGATAGGGACTCTACAAATTTGCATTGACATCAACTCTAAATGGTACTTAACCATACACCTTTATTAGCACTGCAAAGCATTTTTTTTTAAGTTAGCACATTTAATGGCTGTAAAAATAATCTATCACTTATATTTTTATTTAGCAACTGCTATGGGTGAGGCTTTGAGGATAGTAAAGTAAAATATATTCTTAGGTAGCTTTGTATGTTCTTTGGTCAGAACTATTTTTTTCTTGATAAAAATTTCTGCAAATATTTTTACTTCACTTTTTTAAAAGTAATTATGTTGAGATAATTATAAACTCACATGAGAAAGAAGAAATAATACGGAAATCCTGTATACTCTTTACCCAGTTTCTTCCAGTGATAACATCTTATAATACCAGGACATTGATATAATCAGGATAAAGAACAATTTCCTCACCACCACAGGATCCCTCACATTGCCCTTGGGTAACTACACCTACTTCTTTCCCACGACAACTCCCTTATTAACCCCTGGGAAAAATTAATCTGTTCTGCATTTCTACAGTTTTGCTATTTCAGGAATGTGGTATAAGTGGAATCATAGTAGGAAATACTTTGTGATTGGCCTTGTTTTTCCCACTCAGCTTAATTTTCTGTATACTTATCCGGAGTGCTTTGTGTTTTTATTTCTTTCACTAATAGTATTCCATGGTATAGATGTACCAAAATTTTTTAAGCATTGACTCATTAAAGGACATCTGAATTTATTCTAGATTTGGACCATTACAAGCAGTAGATATAAATGAAACAAAGAATAGAAAAACAATACAGAGAATCAATGAAATCTAAAGTTATTTGAAAACATTAACATAATTGACAATGTTCAGATAGACAGATTAAGAAAAAAGATTCAAATTATTAAAATCAGAAATTAAAGAGGGGACATCACTATGAACCTTACAGAAATAAAAAGGATAAGAGAATACTATGAACAATATGTCAACAAATTAGATAACATCAATGAAAAGGACAATTTCCTACAAACAAACTACCAAAATGACTGAGGAGGAAATAGAATATTAGAACATATATTTAATAAGCAAAGAGATTGAATCAGTAATTTAAAAACCTGACAAAGAAAAGGCCAGTGTCAGATGATTTCCCTGGTGAATTCAACCAAACATTTAAAGAAGAATTAAGAGCTTTTCTTCTCAAACTTCTCCAAGAAATTAAAAAGTATGTAATAATTTTTCTTTTTATTCTATGAGGTCAGCATTACCCTGATATCAAAGCCAAAGACATCACAAGAACACACACACACAATCACATATAATAAACTACAGTCCAATATCCCTAATGAATGTAGATAAAATTCCTCAACAAATTAAGAATGAATTGTACACCATGATCAAACAGGATTTATTACAGAAATGCAATGTTGGTAAAACATACAGAAATCAATGTAATATGCCACATTAACAGAATTAAGGTGAAAACTCACATTTATCTCAGTTGCAGAAAAGGCATTTGAAAAATCCAACATCTTTCATGTAAAAAACACTCAAACCTAAAACACAAAGGAAGTTATTCAACTTAATAAAGGATATTTATGAAATATTCACAGCTAAGATCATCCTCAGTGGCAAAAGACTGGATGTTTTCCTCCTAAGATAAGGACTAAGACAAGGATGCTCTTTTTTTTTTTTTTTTTAAGATTTTATTTATTTATTTGACAGAGAGAGAGAGATAGCGAGAGCAGGAACACAAGCAGGGGGAGTGGGAGAGGGAGAAGCAGGCTTCCCGCGGAGCAGGGAGCCTGATGTGGGACTCGATCCCAGGACCCTGGGATCATGACCTGAGCCGAAGGCAGACGCTTAACGACTGAGCCACCCAGGTGCCCCAAGGATGCTCTTTTTTTATCACTTTTATTCAACATTGTACTGGACAATTTAGCCAGAGCAATTAGATAAGAAAAAATTAAAGGCATCTAAGTTGGAAATAAGAAAGTAAAACTAATTTTAACTAATTGTATTCTCACATGATATGATCAATATATCGTGCAATACATTGGAAGAATCTATGTTAACTATTAACATTCATAAATGAATTCAGCAAAATTGCAGGATACAAGACAAACATGTAAAAATTAATTCTATTTCTACACACAATTAAAATCAAAAAAGGAAATTAAGAAAAAAATTCCATTGATAATAACATTAAAAATCATAAAACCCTGAGGGGGTGGGGACATGGGAAAAATGGGTGAAAGGGAGGGGGAGCTACAGGCTTCCAATTATGGAATAAATAACTCATGGGAATAAAAGGTACAGCATAGGGAATATAGGCAATGGTATTATAATAGCACTGTATGTTGACAGATGGTATACACACTTGTAAGCACAGCATAACATAAACTTGTCAAATCACTATGTTGTACACCTGAAAGTAATGTAGCATTGTGTGTCAACTATATTTTAATAATCAAAAAATAACCTATACAACTTTTAGAAAAAAACAAATCTTCATGATGTGTTTGCCAATAGTTTTTTAGATATGACACTGAAAGCACAGAAACAAAAGAAAAATAACTTGGATGTAAAATTAAATATGCTTGTGCCCCAAAGGATAATAGCAAGAAAGTGAAAGACAGTGCACAGAATGGAAGAGAAAGATTTATAAATCATGTATTTGATAAGAGTCTAGTATCCAGAATTTGTAAATAACTCTTAAAACCAATTTAAAAAAAGACAAAGAATCCAATTTTTAAATGATCAAAGGATTTGGATAGATATCTCTCCAAAAAAAACATGCAAATGGTCAATAAGCACATGAAAGATCCTCAAAGGTAGTCATTAGGGAAATACAATTCAAAAGCACAAGGAAATACCACTCATTAAGATGGCTTAAGTCAAAAATAAAAATGGAAAATAACAATTGTTGGTGAGGATGTAAAGAAATAAGCATCCTCATATATTGCTGGTTGGAATATAGAGTGGCACATAAAGTGTGCAAAAACAGTTTGATGTTTCTCATTAAGTTCAACATAGAATACCATATGACCCAACAATTCCACTCCTAGGTATATACTCTGGAGAAGTAAAAATGGGTGTTCAAAAAAACTATATGAATGTTTATTGCAGCATTATTCCCAACAGCCAAAAAGTAAAAACTTACTAAATGTCCATAAATAAATGAATAAATAAAATGTGATTTAATTCATACAGTGGAGTATTTTTTCAGCATTTAAAAGGAATGAATTCTAATACAACATGGATGAATCTTAAAAATATATGGTAAATGAGGGGCGCCTGGGTGGCTCAGTTGGTTAAGCGACTGCCTTCGGCTCAGGTCATGATCCTGGAGTCCCGGGATCGAGTCCCACATCGGGTTCCCTGCTCAGCGGGGAGTCTACTTCTCCCTCTGGCCCTCCCCCTCTCATGCTCTCTCTCTCTCATTCTCTCTCTCAAATAAATAAATAAAATCTTTAAAAAAAAATATATATATATATATATATATGGTAAATGAAAGAAGCCAGACACAAAAGGTCAAATGTAAAATTTGTTTCAAGAAATATCTAGGATAAGTAAATCCAAACAGAAAGAAGCAGATTAGTGTTGCCAGGAGCTATGGTAAGGAAAAATGGGGAGTGACTGCCTAATGAATATGAAGTTTCCTGTTGGGGTGATGAAAATGTTATGGAAGTGGATAGTGGTGAAGTTGTATAGAACTGTGAATGTCCTAAATACAATAGAATTGTACATTTTAAAATTATTAAAATAGTGAATTTTGTGTATTATTATAACATTTTTTTAATATATTTATAAGTCTATATTTGGATTTTCTGTTCTGTTCCATTAATCAATTGCCTATTCCTAGTCTAGATTATTGTAGCTATATAAAAATCTTGATATAGAATATACTAATTTCTCCTACTTTATAATTCTTCAAAATTGCTTCAGATATTCTGGTCTCTTGATCTCTCCTTTTACATGGTAGAGTAATCTTGTCTATAGATCAAAAAATCTTACTGGAACATTGAATATCTTAATAGATGCAGAAAAGCATGTGACAAAATTCAACATCTTTCCATGATAAAAATTCTTACCAAATTGGGTAAAGAAGAAATGTACTTTAGCATAATAAAGGCCATACATGGCAAGCCCAAAGCTAACATCATACTGAACAGTAAAAGATTGAAGCCTTTTCTTTAAGATCAGGAATAAGACAAAGGTATTCTCTGACATCACTCCTAACCTACATAGTCCTGAAACTCCTAGCTAGAGCAATCAGGCATGAAAAAGGAATAAAAGGCATCCATATTGGAAAGGAAGAAGCAAAATTGTCTTGTTTGAAGATGACATAACCTTATATGTAGAAAACCCTAAAAAAATCCATTAGAAAAGTTAGAACTAATCAACAAATTTAGTAAAGTTGCAGGACATAAAATCAACTAACAAAAATTAATTGCATTTCTATACACTAACAGTGATTATCTGAAAAAGAAATAAAACAATCTCATTTACAATTGCATCAAAAACAATAAAATACTTAGGAATAAATTTAACCAAGAAGGTGAAAGATCTGTACACGGAAAACCGTGACACTGATGGAAGAAACTGAAGAAGATATGGACAAATGGAAAGATACCCTGTATTCATGGATCAGAAAAATTAATATTGTTAAAATGTCCATAATTCCCCAATCTGTAGAGTCAATGCAATCCCTATCAAAGTTCCAATGACATTATTCACAAAATAGAAAAAAAATCTTAAAATTTGTATGGAACCACAAAAGATTCTAAATAGACAAGTCTTAAGAAAGAAGAAAAAGCTAGAGGCATCACACTTCCTGATTTTAAACTGTATTACAAAGGTATCAAAATAGTATGGTACTATGATCATAAAATCAGGCACATAGACTGTTGGAATAGAATTGAGAGACCAGAAAGAAACCCATGCATTTATGATCAACTAGTATTTGACAAGGGAGTCAAGGACACTCAATGAGGAAAAGATAGTGTTTTCAGTAAGTGACCCTGGGGAAACTGGATATTCATATGCAAAAGAATGAAACTAGAGCCCTATCTTACACTACTCATAGTAATTAAAATGAATTAAAGACTTAAATACAAGACCTAGAGGAAACCGTAGGAAAAAACTCTTTGACATTGGTTTTGGCAATGATTTTTTTTGGATAGGACACCAAAAACACAAGCAACAAAAGAAAAAAAAAAACAACTGGTGGAAAGTAGTTTCTGAGTCATATATATTTATCTTTTAAAGACCCTGTTTTTATCATTAATTCTGTGTGTTTATTAGCTGACAATTTAAGCTTTATAGCTATATATTGCTGAAAATGACAAATTTGTCTCATTTTCAAAACTCCTATCTTTTAGTTCTTTATCTCATTTTATTAAAATGTCAATATTATCATGACAATTGTGAAGGTTTATATTCTTTTTGTATTCCTCACTTGTTAAGGAAAGTTATCTAAAAATTATTTGTGAACATAATGATGGCTATTGTTTTGAGGTCACCATTGTGTTAAATTAAGAAATTTTCTAGTCCCACTTTATCATATTTATTATATGGAAAGTAAAATAGATATACAGACATATTTCAGCTGCGACTTGAACCAGAAGCCCTTTGACATTAAAGTCCACGCTGTAAACAACTTTACAATATGGTCACTTCTAATTATCTTTCAGTATATTAAAATATATTCTTGTTTTAAAACATTATGTCATATAAACTTTGTGATGGCTATTTTTAACACTTACCGATAGATCTAACTATGATATTACAGAATGTCTTATCTATAGTTGGGGTGAAAGAGCAGCAAACAAGCCATTAAAAATAATTTGCACAACATGTGCATGTTTTTAATGGGGAAAACATCTTAGATTTAGAATTAGTTGCATATTTTCCTCATAAAATGAGCAGCTTTCTATATGTTTCTAGGCTTTGGAAAATATTTATAATAGTCTATTACACTAGGGACTAACAAAAACTCATCATTGGCCTTCTCATGAGAGTGGCCTGCATCTAGTCCTGTGAAAAGCGTATGTAATCTATGTGGAAGAATTGTGCCCCCAGAGTGGTTTTTCTATTGCTGGGGAGCCATATACCCCAAGTATATCACTGATTCAGAGCTGTTGTGTGTTATTTTCTTAGTGTTAAGAATTTCTGTACCATGGAGGCAGTGTAAATTCATATTTCATAGCCAGCATATCATATTCCCAGTCCTAAGCACAAGGTGGGGCTTTGAATTATCATAGAACTATTAATATTTCCCCTACTCAGAGCCTAAAGGAAAGATAAGCATTTTGTCATCTCTCAGGCAGTTAACCAGTATTTTCGGTTGTCCCTTTCATAGAAGAAGGAACACCTCAAGTGATCTCTTTTTAAGCAAGAGATGGCTTACAACTCTCGCTTTCAATGGTCCCAAGAGCTTCCTGTCTATCTGTGGGCATAAAAAACAAAGCTCAGAGCTATTAGGGTATATTTCTAGGTCCAATTTCCACCAAACTGCCTCCAACTGCCATAGTGTTTGATCAAATTCTTTGCAATTCATGTCCCCTTTGTATTCATTCCATAGAGATTTCACTTTTTTTTTTTTTGAAGCAAGAACTATGATTTAAAATGCTTTGTTGTTGTTGTTATTCAGTTTTATCCAGAAGTTTATAGGAACAGAATTTTTTTAGCATCTGATGCTATTTAGCTAGAAAAAAATATTCTACCTCGTTGTTTGTTGCATTTATTGTAGTGAGTGACAATTTTAGAAGTATAACAGACATAAAAAATACTATATTGCATGATACTGGTATAATTTAAAAGTTACTATGATATTAGTATAGAAATTTAAATATATAACTAAAAGAGAATAGAAAACTCAGAGATCACACTGTATACATAAAAAAGGTAGTAGCTCAATAAATTAGGGAAAAAATACTAAGAGGTGATGGGCAACCTGAAATATTTAGAAGGAAATAAAAATGGATACTCATGTTATACTATAAGGAAAACTAAAATTCCAATAGGTGAAATTTTTAAATGTAAACAAAATAAAAATTATTACAGGACAATCTAAGAAATCACATCAGGGGAACCTGGGTGGCTCAACTGGTTAAGTGTCCAACTCTTCGTTTCTGCTCAGGTCATGATCTCAGGGTCATAGGATTGGGCCCCATGTTAGGCTCCCCACTCAGCAAAGAGTCTGCTGGAGATTTTCTCTCTCCTTTTCCATCTCTCTCTGCCTCTCTCCCAACTCATGCTCTCTCTTTTGAAAATAAATAAATCTTAAAAAAAAAAAAAAATCACATCATCATTTTAGGAGTGGTCCACCTGAATAATTCTAGGAATCAAAGTATGAAAGAAATGGTAGGTAGTTCATAAAATATTTCTTAAAAATTGAATTGTTAAAAGGCATCATATGGGGGCGCCTGGATGGCTCAATCGTTAAGCGTCTGCCTTCCGCTCGGGTCATGATCCCAGGGTCCTGGGATCGAGCCCCGCATCGGGCTCCCTGCTCCGCGGGAAGCCTGCTTCTCCCTCTCCCACTCCCCCTGCTTGTGTTCCCTCTCTCGCTGTGTCTCTCTCTGTCAAATAAATAAATAAAATCTTTAAAAAAAAAAAAAGGCATCATATGCTCAGTAAATAGACAAACATTATTTGGGGATTATATAACAAAAAGACAAAGGATGTGCATTTGTACATATGTATATGTACATGTACATATAAAGATCTCATACAATTGTTGAAATATAAGTCATCCAATAGATAAAGAATTAATATATGTGACTTTTAAGTTTATAAAAGCACAAATGGAAATGGTCAACAAACATATGCAAATATATTTAAATTCATTTGTAAATCAGAAAATGCAAATTAGAGTAACAATGAAACGCTACTTTATGCCCATCAGAGTGGTAAAATTAAGGGGAATTAAAATACTTTCTGTCATTGAGGATGTGTGGAAAGGGACAATATCAGTCATTACTATTTTTTGTTTTTTAAATTCAAATGGGCAAAATCAGGTACCATGAAAATAACTTTGTTCATATTTTGCCTAATCCCCATCTTGACATGTTTAAGCATATACGAATTTTTATTGAAGCATATTTATAGTGGTGAAAAATAAAACTGCAATAATATTGGCTAAAATACAGTCTCATTCGTTTGTAAGGTTAGGCAATAGCTCGTAGTCATTATGTACCTAGGATAATGGTGAGATGGAAATGGAAAAAATTAGCACTACACTCACCACATATGCTGTCATCAGGTTTAAGTTTAGTGTGTGTGTATAAATGCATATGCATAGATGTGTATAGCTACATGTAATTGACAAAGCAATTCTACTTCAAGCAATATACTGCACAAGTGCAGAATATACTTTTAAAAGTGTAAAAATACAAATGTAAAAGTTTATTCTGATGTTGAATTACAAAGTGGAGAAAAAGCAAGTGGCCAATGGTAGGGAAATGATTGAATTGATTGTATTCATTCCTAAGACAGAATTTTTCAAGAAAAGCTATTCTAGATTAAGTTAATTACTAGTTTCAGAACTATATCCAAAATATTAATCATTTATGAAATAGGGAGATGCATATTAATATTCAACAGATTAAAGACAGAAATTAGGCAAATAGGAAATGATGGTATTTTGATATATCTACAATTCACATGCAGGTTTACAAAACTAAAAGTAGATAGGAACTGTTTCCCTTTCCCCAGGAAAACATGAGGGAATCCAGGTTCTTCCAATTGCCAGTGATGTTCCAGTGCGGAAAGAATAATATGTCCAGGCAGATGGGCCTGTGGTTGCTCCTCAGGGCACTCTGCACTCTAACATGATATGGGGAAATAAAGAATGATCTCCTCTGCATTTTTCTTTTTTTTTTTTTTTCCAGATTTTATTTATTTGAGAGAATGAGAGCATAGAGAGAGAGAGAACATGAGTTGGGGGGAAAGGCAGAGGGAGAGGGAGAAGAAAGACCCTGAGATCATGACCTGAGTTGAAGGCAGACACTTAACCGACTGAGCCACCCAGGCGCCCCATCCTTTGCATTTTTGAGAGGCCATATATGGCCAAGAGAGCTCAGAGGCCAGGACATAACCTGTGGTCTTGTGAGGGAGGAAACAGCAATAGCCCCTCCCTGATCCAATGGCCAAAATTTCGACGAAAATGAAGGCATTGCAATGTGACTGTGAGGGCTAGGTTTCAATGGCCGATGAGGAGTTCTGCTACACTTTCATCTCCAGCCATGTCCTGAACTCTTTTCAGGGCCAATATGGACTCATTCCCTTTTGCAACTCTACCAACACAGAATATGACTCAAGGGAAGGGCTGCCATAAAGTTGACCTTTCTTCTAGCCTCAGATATCTAAGGATTTGGTCTTTGGTCAAATCCTTCCTGTAACACTAACTCAAAAAATTAACACGAGATGCAGGATAAATGAGAATCCAAACAAGATCACCTGTACCTAACTACTGCAATTATTTATCAATTAACAACTAGAGCTGTTAAGAGTCCAGCTCAACCCAGAGCTAATCACTACTTTGTACTGGATTACTCCACGTCTTTGTAGCCTCATCTGCCATTTTTGCATTTGCCCTAATGTGGAATTACTAAGATATTTAGAAGTCAGACCTAACAATACTAACACCTCTGATATATTTGCATTCATGTTGTGTTTCTGGTCTTGTATTTTTTCTTACAGTTAAGTAAATTAGTTCTGGGTTGAGCCCAAATGTCTCATGAACCCAAGGCATATCACTTTTCCACCTTCTGGCTAGGATCAAGTGAAGCTGAGACCACCCAGTACTGTTTGAGCAGATTAGTCATTCCCAGGACTTATTTATTTTTAATACACTGAGTGATAATTCTAAATATTAATTATATATTGGTTTTGGCATTTTTTATATTTATTGGAATATCTCTATTAAATGGCTCTGTTTTATAAAATTCTCTTTCTCATTATTAAACATTTTGTTTTCTTTTTATACTACTGGGGAAATATCTTCTAAAAAATATTTTTGAGACCCAAGTAATTACAGAATTGCATGTAAGGAAAAAGTAGTATGGTTCTGTGAATGTTTTCTGTTAGTGAAGTACATACGGTTATGTACAACAAAACACTTATTTTGACTACATTGAGGGTGTTTGTTCTTTGGTTTTACAGTTGAGTTTTAGACGATTCCATTTCCTTAAAAAAATTGTCAACCTGATACTTTCCATTTTCTCTTACTAGTTTGATTAAAATGAAAATGCAAGAGATCATTTAAAGGTGTGAATTTTGAATGCTGATTACATAGCTGGTAAGGCTTTAATATGTTAGCTTCCAGTACTGTGGTTTAATATGGAAACATAGAAAATAAACATAATGTGTTCAGGTTATAAAACAGTAAAAGATTTCTTGTTAGCCCATTGGAGATGTCCAAGATTATGGTTTCTAATTGGAAATGTGTGTGTATAATAATAATAAGAGTTAAAATAGAGATTTGTCAATAATAGGCAGTATTCTCTAAAAATATCTAAAATAGGCTTGGGAATCATTGAGATAGTATACAGACATTGTTGAAATTAAAAACAGTCCACAGTCCATGATTTTATAAATTCTTATTCTAAAGCCATTAATTTTACTTTTTTTAATCCCACTAAAATTATCATATGGGTTTATACTACTTTCAGGTATACATTATAGTGATTCAACAATTTTTTTTTTTTTTAGGATTTTATTTATTTATTTGACAGAGAAAGAGACAGCAAGAGAGGGAACACAAGCAGGGGGAGTGGGAGAGGGAGAAGCAGGCTTCCTGCTGAGCAGGGAGCCCAATGCGGGACTCGAACCCAGGACTCTGGGATCATGACCTGAGCCGAAGGCAGATGCTTAATGACTGAGCCACCCAGGCGCCCTGTGATTCAACAGTTCTGTATGTTACTCAGTACTTGTCATGATGTGTACCCTTAATCCCCTTCACCTATTTCACCCATCCCCCTACTAACCTCTCCTCTGGTAACCACCAGTTTGCTATCTATAGTTAAGGGTCTGTTTTTTTGTATGTCTCCTTTTTTGTTGTTCATTTGTTTTCTCTTTTTTAAATTCCACATATCATTGAAATCATACGATTTTTGTCTATGACTGCCTTATTTCAATTAGCATTGTACCCTCTAGATCCGTCCATGTTGTTGCAAATGGCAGGATTTCATTCTTTTTTATGGCTGAGTAATATCCATTATGGTTATAGATATATCTATATATCTATCTATGTAGATACAGATGTATATCTATCTATCTATCTATCTATCTATCTATGCATTTATCTGTGGATAGACACTTCTTTATCCATTCATCTATGGAGAGACACTTGGGCTGCTTCATAACTTGGATATTGTAAATAATGCTGCAATAAACATAGGGGTACATATATCTTTTTAGATTAGTGTTTTCAAGGGTGCCTAGGTGATCAGGTAGTTGAGTGGCCAACTCTTGATTTCAGCTCAGGTCATGATCTCAGGTTCTGGGATAGATATAGATATAGATAGAGATGATATAGAGATACTGGCCTCTCTGTCCTCATTTTTTAAGTGTCTTTATCTGGTTTAGGTATCTGGGTAACACTGGCCTCATAGAATGAATTTGGAAGCTTTCCTTCCTCTTCTATATTTTGGAATAGTTTGAGAAGAATAGGTATTAACTCCTCTTTAAATGTTTTGTTGAATTCACCTGTGAAGCCATCTGGTCCTGGACTTTGTTGGGATTTTTTTGATTACTGATTCAGTTTCATTGCTGATAATCAACCTGTTCAAATTTTCTGTTTCTTACTGACAGTTTTAGGAGCCTATATGTTTTTAAGAATTTATCCATTTTTTTCTAGGTTGTCCAATTTTTTTGGCATCTTTTTCATAATACTCTTTCATAATCCTTTGGATTTCTATGGTATTGGTTGTTATTTCTCCTCTTTCATTTCTGATTTTGTTTATTTGAGTCCCCTCTCCCCCCACTCTTTTTTTTTTTCGGGGGGGGCTGACAAAAGGGTTTTCAATTTTGTTGTTTTTTTCAAATAAATAGCTCCTGGTTTCATTGATCTGTTCTATTGTTTTTTTTTTTTTTTAATTTCATTTTTTTCTGCTCTAATCTTTATTATTTCCTTCATTCTACTGGTTTTGGGTTCTTATTTTTTTCTAGATCCTTTAGGTATAATTGTTGGTTCCTTATTTGAGATTTTTCTTGCTTCTTGAGGTAGGCTTATATTGCTATTAACTTCTCTCTTGGAACATCTTTTGCTGCATCTCAAATATTTTGGACCATTATATTTTCATTTTCGTTTGTCTCCATGTAATTTTTATTTCCTTTTTGATTGCTTGGTTGTCCCATTCATTGTTTGGTAGCATGTTATTTAACCTTCATGTATTTGTGTTATTTCCACATTTTATCTTGTGGTTGATGTCTAGTTTCATAGCATTGTTGTTGAAACAGATGGATGATAGGACTTCAAACTGAATTTGTTGAGACTTATTTTGTGGCCTAAAATGTGGTTTATTCTGGAGAATGTTCCATGTGCATTTCTAAATACTTTATTCTGCTATTTTAGGATGGAATGTTCTGAATATATCTGTTAGATCCAACTGGTCCAATGTGTCATTCAAAGCCACTGTTTTGTTGTTGCTTTTCTGTTTGGATGACTTATCCATTGTTGTAGGTGGCGTGTTAAAATCCCTTACTTACTGCATGTGTTTTAGATCTGAAATGAACCTCTTGTAGGCAGCATATAGATGGGTCTTGCTTTTGTATCCATTCTATCACCCTATGTCTTTTGTTTGGAATGTTTAATCCATTTACATTCAAAATAATTATTGATAGGTATATACTTATTGCCATTTTGTTGCTTGTTTTATGCTTTTTGTTTGTTTTTGTAGTTCTCCTCTCTTCCTTTCTTCTCTTGCTTCCTGCTCTCACCATTTTCTGGCTTCCTTTAGTGACATATTTGGATTTTTTTAATCTTTATTTTTTGCATATCCATTACCAGATTTTGATTTGTGGTTACCATTAGGTCTATATATAACATGCATATAGCAGTCTCTATTAAGTTGATAGTTGCTTAAGTTTGCATCCCTTCTAAAAACACTAAATTTTTACTCCCCTCCCCTCCATGTTTTATGCATATGGTGTCATAATTTATATTATTATTTTGTGAATCCCTTGACTGATTTTTATAAATATACTTGATTTTACTGCTTTTGTACTTCCTGCTTTTATTAGTCCTACTTATGGTATTTCCTTTCCATTTAAAGAATCCCCTTTAACATTTTTGTAAGTTTGGTTTAGTGGTGATGAATTCATTTAAGTTTTATTTGTTAGGAAACTCTTTTCCTCTTTTTCTGTTTTGAATGGTAGCCCTATAAGTATAAGCAACACTTATAGAATATTCTTGGCTGTAGTCTTTTTGCTTTCAGCACCTTGAATATATCATGTCACTGTCTTCTGGACTGGAAAATTTCTGCTGAAAAATCAGCTAATAGCCTAATTGGTTTCCCTTGTTTGGTAACTGTTTTCTTTTCTCTTGCTGCTTTTAGAGTTCTCTCTTTATCACTACATTTTGCCATTTTCATTACTATGTGTCTTGGTGTGGACCTCCTTGGGTTGATTTTATTAGGGGTTCTCTGTGCCTCCTGGACCTAGGTTTCTGTTCCATTCCCCAGAGTGGAACATTTTCAGCTATCATTTCTTTGAATGAATTTTATGCCCCTTTTGCTCTCTCCTTCTGGGATCTCTATAATGTGAATATTCTTATGCTTGGTGGTGTCACTGAGTTCCTTTAATCTATTCTCATTGTTTATTATTCTTTCTTCTCTCTCCTTTTCAGCTTAATTGCTTTCCATTACTTTGTCCTCTAGGTCACTGATTCATTCTACTGCTTCTCCTAGTCTTCTATTTATTCCCTCTAGTGTGTTTTTAATTTCATTTGTGTAGTTCTTCATCTGGTTTTTTTTGTTGTTTTTTTTTGTTTTTATATTTTATATCTCTTTGTTGAGGGTCTCACTGAGGGCCTCCACTCTCTTCTGAAGTCCAATGAGTATCTTTATGACCATTTCAATAACTTCTCTATTGGGCATATTACTGATCTCTGTGTCATTTAACTCTCTTGCTGTGATTTTGTCCTATTTTTTTCATTTGGGACATATTCCTTTGTCTTTTTAGTTTGTCTAACTCTCAATATATGTTTGTAGGTGTTAGGAGAGTTAGCTATGTCTTCTGCTCTTGAAAGAAGTGGCCTTATGAAGAAGAGGTCCTTTAGTGCCCTGCAGTTCAATGTCCCCTTTTCACCATAATCTGGCACTTCAGATGTGCCTCCCATGTGTGTTGTGTGCACCCTACTATTGTGGCTGAGACAGATTTTCCTTCAGTCTAGTCATCTGCAATGGCTCTCTGACTGTTGTGGGCAGAGTTTGGTGCCTGTGCTGTTAGTGGACCAGTCTGGGACCACCCTGGGCTTGAGTTGGGTCACACAGGCATTTGCCAGAGTTGGAGTCCCACTGAACTACAGGGAACTCTCCCTGTGTTTTCCCCTGAGAGGCTTTTGTTGGTAGGTGTGGCTTGCAGTCAGGCCAGATATCTGCCTCCAGCCAAGTGATGGGTCCACATTCAAATTGGTATGTGTGATTATCTTCTCTTTCTAGTAGTCACTTTGGAGTTATTCTGGCTCCTGTCAAGCCTGCTTGCACAATGCTATGTTTGGATAGACTTATGCCAAGGGTAGGTTGGATGGGGTGGTTTGCGAGGTGTTAGCAATGTTTGCACTAGTCTGCTGTGGTAGGGGACCTATAGCTGCTTTGGAGAACTACAGAGGTAGGGTTGGAGGAGTCATCCACAGAAGACTGCTGTTAGCAAACTAGGTGGAGAATATGCTGTGCTGTGCTGGTTCCCACAGCTGTCATTGTGTCTCAGATGGAGGGCAAGGGAAATGGCGCCCAACAGCTCTTTGGTTCTTGGAGAAGCTTCCTAAAGACCCCTTTCCCTGCAGCACATGTTCTGAGATTAGTAAATAAATTTCATTCCCATATACCCCAGGTGTTTTTCAAATTGCTGAATATATGTTGTATCTCAGTGGAATTGTTTGTTTTGCTGTCTTTTTATGCGGGGGAGGGGGACTCAGCCTTTATTGCCCTCAGCTCTCCCGGAGCAGAGTAAAGTGCAGATTTTTAAAGTTCCAGGTGTTAAGGCCCACTTATTGTATGAACTCACAAAGTTAAGCCCCTTGGTTTTCAAAGCCAAATGTTATGGGGATTTGTCTTCCCAATGTGGGTCCCCCATGCTTGGGTTGTCTCCTGTGGGGTCTATTCCTTTTCCTTCTCAATATTTGTGGTGTTCCTCCATCTTATGGAGAGTTTCATGGGTCACTTTGGTTCCCAGCTGTATCTCTACCCTTCCTACCTATTTTTTTTTTTTTTTTTTTAATATGGTCTCTTCTCTATGACTAGCAGTGGAGAGTCTGTTCTAGTCTTTGGGTCATTTTGTTAGTTATTTACACTGATGTGTGTGTCATCTAGGTGTATCTGGGACTAAGTGAGCTTAGGATCCTCATATTCTATTATCTTCCCCAGGAATCAGAAAAATGGAATTTTTTTTTAAAAAGGAAACTGCCAAATCTTAACATCATATGTAAGCAAAGATAGTAGACTTTAGTCATAAAGTTTAGACTGTAACAGAGAACAGTCTCTGTTAATAAAATTAGTTAATGACATGGTCTTCACTGAAAAAAAATGAAACTTAATACTTTCTGGCATACATTTAGCATGAAACCATATTAACTGATTTCTCTCTATCAGACATTTTGGAATCGTGGTTTACTAAACAGATTGAAGTATTTTTAACTAGCAGTTGCTGATTTTTGTTAAATATGAGAAATTTAAACTACATAAAAATAAAAACAGGTGATGATTCTAAAAACTATTGTAAATTTATGATTTAGAGAGAAAGTTTAATAAGAAAACTAAACAATTATAAACTAACACTTATTCGAGTAGTTTAATGAACAATCACCTCAGAAATCAATGGGGTTTGTTACCAGATTAATATAAATTTAGTGAACTGAAAAAATTAAAATGTTTTTGCCAATTTCTTTATATTTTAAATAAGTCACAAAATCATGAAAACTAAAAAGCATTTCAGACAATATTGCTCCCATGTACTAAATATTTAGCCTGATATTTGCATTCTAATTCTTCTCACTGAAAAATAGCTGCAAGGTAAGTTAATTTCCATGCTAACGAAAGTCGGCAGGCCCCCTTACTGTTAAATCAGAGTTGACAAGGAAGCGAAATCAGAGCTTCAATTACAACACATTTTGCTCTATTTAAAGTCTAATACACATGCACTGAAATATAGCTCATATGTTTGGTGCCAAAGTGTTCTAAACCATTTCTAATAGTCACAAATATTTTTTCCTTTTGTTAACAAAAGGAAAAATTAACATTTTAAAAACCCAAATGGAAAGTTACCTATTTATCTTTATGGAAAGAATCTACATATTTGTTTCTTGGGTTTGTTATCTGAAACAATCAGAATAACTTCCCAAATTCTCAGCCTCTGCAACCTCAGTTCTGTCTGATGTACAGTTCATCTGCACAACTGGAGCATAGAACTACAGGGGGAAGACCTCTACTGAAGACAAATCTTCCTTTTGCTGAGGATCGGGGAGTAGGAAAACATTCCTTCAACCAATTATAACAAAATGTTTTAGCTGAATTGATACTAGTGTTTAGAGTCTGGCTGTTTGCGGCACTGGTGGCTAGTCACCTATATGACGTGTACTTCCTTGTATTGATATACATGGGGGTGGAATGGGATTGGAGAACATAATTCTATGTAAAGACTCTTCAGAGCATGAACAAAGTACATATCAGGATGATGATAGACCTGTTACTAATGTTCCTGGACCTGTCCTAATACACTGATTTTTGAGTGCCAGTGAAGATTAAGACTGCATCTTACAGAATGTTTGTTTATTTGTTTTAAGTAAGTGGGCATGGAACCCAGTGCAGGGCTTGAACGCATGACAGTGAAATCAAGTCCTAAGCTAAAATCAAGAGCCAACATTTAACCAACTGAGCCACCCAGACACCCCCAAAATAGCTTTTTTTATAAGAGCCATTGTGGGATTCTGACACTTACAATGATGCATTGTTATTTCACTGTTCCACAGACCATGACACCCTAGGCATGGAGTACCATCTTTGGCCTTGAGCTGCAGGGTAGCATTTTTACTTGATGGAGTAACATATCCTCTCTACAGAGAAGCATGAGCAGCCAAACATAACTGGGGATGTGGAGTTTCTCTGTCATAAAAGTAGGGACCAAGAAAACTTATGAGTTAATGTGGTCTCATTTTACCCAACTCAGTGAAGATTAAGAACATTCAAGTTACCTTTCTCTAATTGGCAACTTGTAGAAGAACTGGAGGTGAGTTCTGTATTTTATAAAATACAGTCTTATCTTTTCAGATTTTCCATTCATAATATTTTGGCCTTCACACATCCAAAGCTTAACTTATGATCTTTCTCTCCAAACCTGCTCTTTCTACTCTTCCCATCTTGATTTAATAACGTCAACTCCTCCCTCCAAGTTGTTCAGACACACGCAAAAAAATCTATAGTCATTCTCGACTTCATACTTTCAAACTCCATATGCAATCCATCTGTTGCCTGTGCATTCTAGGTATATCCAGAGTCTAATAACTTCTCAATAGACCAGAGTTGGCCACTGGAAATACAATACAAGCCATACATGTAATTTAAAATTTTCTAGTAGCTACATTAAAAAAGAAAAAGAGGTGAAGTAAACTTCAATAATATATTTTATCTAACTTATAGTGTCCAAAATGTCATCTTGACATATAATCAATTTTAAAAAAATATTAATGAAGTATTTACTTTCATTTTTTTTTCCATATTAGGTCTTTGCAATCTTGTATATTTTATACCTAGAGCCCATCTCAATTCAGACTTGTCACATTTCACGTTTTTAGTAGCAACATGTAACTAAGAGCTCTCAAAGTGGACACCACTGCTCCAAACAATAGTTTTCTAAAGTCTCCTTCTACCCTTGCCTCTTACAATTCATTCTCAATACTAGCCAGAATCCTAATGAAACCTATAAAACAGCTAAACAGACCCTTCTACATTTTATTCATATGATGCTTATTTCTTTAAATATGCAATTTCACACTTGCTATAAGTGTTGGGCTTCAGGACACACTACCCCAACATAGCTCCTTGGCATATTCAAAATCTTAAGCTGAAGGAATTTGAGAAAACAGCAGAAGCAAGGTCACTCTGACCTTCCAACCCCTTGCTCTTCTTCCCTGAAAGCAAGAGAAAACTCTTCCATGTGAAAAGTACCTTCCTGTGCAAGGAGGAAGGAAAACATTTTTATCACCAGAGACCAGAGATGGGGAATTGGGGGCTGAGAAATATGTACAAACAAACCTTGTTAAACCAACTGTTACCCCTTCCTCATTACTTCTTTACCATTTAATACCCTTAGGCCAAATCTTTCTGTCTCATCAACTCTTCTCAAATACACTGTTTCTTTGTCTGAAAGGTCTAAAAGCTTCCTCCTCTGGTCATTTTTAAGGGTCATCATTTTCTTGTGAAGGCTGCCATGTAGATGTAAAAATTCAATAAAATTGGTATGCTTTTTGAGCCCCATATCGGGCTCCCTGCTCGGCGGGAGGCCTGCTTCTCCCTCTCCCACTCCCCCTGCTTGTGTTCCCTCTCTCACTGTGTCTCTCTCTGTCAAATAAATAAAATCTTTAAAAAAAAAAATTGGTATGCCTGTTCATCTGTCTTAAGTCAGTTTCATTTTCAGACCCAGCCAGGAACTTTAAGAGGATGTAGGAAAACTTTTTCCTCCCCTACATAAATCACTGGTGGTCATTAATAAATAAACCTATATTACCATTTCTCAAATAGGTCTGATTTTAGCAATTTATTGTCTTTGACAGTTTAGGCCATCACTTTAAAGGAGAAAAACCCTAACTAATGCATAAAATAAGGTAAAAACCATTTCACTGTTACAAAACAAAACAAAAACAAAAACAATTTAAATAAAGAAATTAATTGGCAATTTTTTTTTGTCTTTCTTTATCTACCTCATCCCTAGCTCACCCCAAGCGATGCACCTATCCATTTCAAACCAGCCATGAAGCTGTGTGGTCTTGACTTCTATAAAGTAGAGAGATTATTACCATATGTAGGAAAATACTCACAAAAGAGATTTTTATGCTCTTTAGAATGAAGCAATACATCATAATTATTTAAATAAAAATAAAATCAAGGTAAGATATAATTACAAATTTTTCTTTAAAACTTGGCTACAAAAAAAGAAGAGGCAGAGGAGCACTTTACTTTTTTGAATGCATCATTTTTTTTTAAAGACTTTATTTTTTTTATTTGACAGAGAGCACACAAGCAGGGGAGCAGCAGAGGGAGGGGAGAAGCAGGCTCCCCATTGAACAGGGAGCCAGATGCAGGGCTCGATCCCAGGACCCTGAGATCATGACCTGAGCCAAAGGCAGACGCTTAACCAACTGAGCCACCCAGGCGCCCCAAATGAATGCATCATTTTTTAAATGAAATTACAGTGAATACTGTAGGAAAAGAGTATGAAACCTATAGACTCTTCTTAACACCACTTATTAACAGAAACTGAAAAATTTTATCAGCATGAAAAAAATTCTCAAGTCAGTGTTATTTTTAAATCCCACATCTTCAAATTCTGATATCTCAAATTAGAAAAAAATATTGGTGAAATATGCCAAATGATAATTTTAGGAGAATTTGCTTTCTGGTTAGCTATATTTAAATGGTTAGTTTATTCTTATCAAAATACATTTTCAAATATTGCTAAATTAATGCTTTACTTAATGCTTTACTTAGCTCTCTTACATGTCATATCTGAATTATTGTAATTAAATAAAGTTATATGACCGTTACCTTCATTAGCCAAACATGAAGGAGAAAGATATATTTCTTGGTTCTCCCAGTGGGTATCTGTTGTCTTCCTCTTGTCATCCTAAGGGTGTTTTCTGTGATTGAGAGTAGAATGCAATTGTTAGAGTAGAGATGAGTCAGTAGAATGCAACTGTAAAAAGATAGGAGTTCATTTTTATGTCATTAATAACCAGGACCTACATGATGGAGGGAAGTATTTTGGCAAAGTATAAACTAGTGCATCTGGCTTTGGACCATATGTTCTATCATTATTAGCAAAGAACTGACCAGATGAAAAATTTTATGAAATGATTTTCTGTGAAAGTCAGCTGTATCATTGAGTGGTGATTCAAGAGGAAAAAGAAAATATGTTGGCTCTCATATAAATGGAAAAATGAGTCAGAATAGATTCCTTTTTGCAGAACCATTTACCAACCTAGGGTGTTGCACAGTAAAGACATAAATTCTAAAAAAGTAATTTAAATAGTTTTGAATATTTAAGGTATGGTAACTTCAGGTAACTAAGAGGGACCATACCTCTTAGTTGTATGCATATAACACTAATTATTAATTTAAACATCATCTTTTAACTTCTTTTTGATAACTTATCTTTTTTTAATGCTTCTTCCCATGGCTCAATATTGTTAAATCATTTTTTTTTTTTGGTTAAACCAAGAGGCATCATTTATATTAATATGACCTATAAATATTGAATTTTTTTTTACAGACAACCATTTTATTTTTTCCTTAGAAATTATTAAATTCTTAATAATTTTCCATTGGCTTCATTTTCAGTGTTCTTGTCACTATTCATTTTAGAACTACTCTCACATAAAACTACTCTGAATGTATTTTTTTCGTACCACAAGCTTATCCATCTATTTATTTCCTGAAGACCTACCTCCTGTACCCCCTGCCTTAATCTAGACTAATCTACTACTCTAATCTTCAGGCAGTTTTCTCTGTTGGATTTTCTCTTTCTTGTAGTCTATTTGTTTTATTTGTTCTGAGCATAGCCTATAATATTATAGAAGTTATATGTATTTTAGCCCTAGGGTATTTGAAAATATTTCTACTCTGTTATCAAATTTAAATGGTAGTATGAACAGTTATGGAATGCTAAATTAAAAATAATTTCCCCTAGGGAATTAAATCTAGACTCCACCATTTCCTAGAATCTAGTTATACTGGCTGAACTTCTGATGCCATTTGGCTTCCCATTTGTTTGCATGAGCTCCCCACCCACCCACCCCAAACTCATGAGATCTTAATTTTATCTTAAGTGTTTTGAAATTTCATGATTTGCTCATGTGACAATCTTTTTCTTTTATCATCCACCTTTTTGACCCTTTCAATATGAAAATTCAGTTAATGAGAAATTTAATTTATTTTATAATTTCTACATACCATTTCTTCTCTTTTTTTTTTCTATAACACATATCAGAGATATTGCACCTGTAGGATATTGATTTAAGATACAAATTGGTCATAGTTTTATTTTAGAACATTTTCTTCTTCTCTGTCCTTTTTTTTTAATTTTTAAAAAATTTTTCCATTTTATTCATCTTCTCTCTCCTTTCCTTTGTCTTTCTGTGTTTACTAATCTGCACTGTTTCTACTGCCTACAAGCCTGATCACCCAGGGGTTCTGCAGAGTGTCAGGAATCAGGCATTGTCAGTACCTTTCTTCCAAGAAAAAGCAGTAACTTTCTCTCCTCTGCAAAAGAAAGAACCGTTTTCTGTTCTGTTTTCCATCCTCTCAAGTTTTACTGAGATAGCTTTTTTGCTATTGTCTCTTCTCATATTCACATAGTCTGATCAAATGACTTATCTTCCCCCTTTTACTAGAGATAGAGGCTATAAAATCATGTTTATTTGGAAGCTGCTTTTTAAACTTTTGGCTTATAGTAGAGTAATAAGAAAAAAATATCTAATTTATATTTCAGAAGATGAAAATAAACCAAGAGTTAAAATTTTCCTTAAAGGACAAATATGCTAAGGGTGCAACAAGAACTGAACAATTTTAATTTATTTCTCGGGATATTTTTCACTTTGTGCTCTCAGTTCTTGATACTATTTTTTTATCAGTTACCCTCATAATTTTGACATAATTTTGTATATGTATGAATTCACTCCAAAAGTTTAGGGGCCACTTTTATCATGAGAAGTAGTAATATCTACCTCTTTTTAAAAACAGTTGACCCTTGAATAACATGGGTTTGAACTGTGCAGGTCCACTTTTATGCAGATTTTTTTTCAATACAGTGTATTTTCTCTATAATTCTTCTTAATAACATTTTATTTTCTCTAGCTTTATTGTAAGAATACAATATGTAATACACGTATCTTACAGTATATGTGTTAATTAATTAAATCTTTGTGTTATTGGGAAGGCTTCCAGTCAACAGTAGGCTATTAATAGTTAAGTTTTTGGGAAGTCAAAAGTTATATGTGGATTTTACCTGCACCAGGACTCAATGCCCCTAACCCTATAGTTGTTCAGGGGTCAACTATACTTCCTTTCCTTATAGTTACTCCTCCCACTTTATCTAAGCCTATCCACCCATGGTAATAGATGACTTGAAAAACAAATATCTATTAAACATCCATTATGTGTAAGGTAATATACAAAGAGCTAATCAGTGTTTTAGGAACTGACAGTGTCCTCAAAAAGCATAATAATATGAAATAGGAGAAATAGGAGAAAATGCAGTGTTGGAGCCAGACAAACCTAGATGCAAAACTCAGCTCTTACTAGAAAATACACAAAACTGAAATCTGTTTTCAAATTCATATAATAAACTTAATAGTTTCTCCCTTATGAGATTGTATGTAGATTAAATAAACTGACATATGTAAAATGTAGAGCATAATATATCCATTAGGTTTGACTTTGTTTACAGAAAACCAAAAATATCAGTGGCATAATTGTGATAAAAGCTTTGTTTTTCTCTTACACAAAGTACAGGTATAAGCATTCAGGCCATGGTGGCTTTAAAAGGATTCTGGGGATGTAAACCCCTTCCAGCTAACTACTCTGCTATCTCTACACATAATCTTCATGGTCATGTGTCAAGTTAGTAGCTCTAGCAGTTAAATCTACATTACTCAGAAATGTAAAGAGCATACACCAGTTGTTTCTTAAGAGATTTTCCATAAGCGACCACCCAGTACTTGCACAATTCATTGGCCTGAGCTTAGGTATATGGTCACGACATACAGCCAGTGAAGGAGGAAAATATAGTCTCTATGCTTGTCAGTTATGTGCTCAAAAAAAAATTGGGGAGACGGGGAAGAAGGATGGACTATTAAGTAGAATAACAGTAGGCTTCATCACACTTGGTGAATGGGATATAATAGCCAATCAATAAATGGCATTGTTATTGCCGAAGTGTTACAAGCTACTTTTATGACCTCCTGGGAACCACTTTTTGTGCTTTTAGGGATTACAAAAAATATAGACAGCTCTGAGAGAGCATATTTGATATACACTATTATAGGAATCTAATTATTAGCTTTGAAGGTTTGAAATTGCCCTCTTGTATTAGCTGTATCTATGAGATATGTATGTAGTACTGTCATTATTATTTAATTCCAAATAACGTGAAATTATACTGTAATTATTGATTTCAAAATATCTAATTTCTGTGAAAATTTCTCTGAAATATGGGTTACTAAAAAGTGTGTTTTTATTTCCAAACATAATTTTTGTTGCTGTTATCCTTTTGTAATTGAGTTCTATCTTAATATAAGCTGTAGGATTTCAAATATTGAAGTCATTGAGACTTCCTTTATGATCCACTGGATGGTCAAATTTTGTAAGCATTCTCTACAAGCTGGCAAATGATGTGTATTCTTTAGTAATTCTATGCAATATTTTATACATATTAAGTCAAGATTTTTGGAATGTTTACTACATTTTCTGTAGTCTCAGTGGCTTTCAGTATTACTGGTGATTTATTTTATTTTTTTATTATAACATTTACTGAGAGTCATGATAAAATCTTTCTGTAAGTTAGACTCTTTTATTTCAATTTTCAGTTTTTCATCTGTAGTTTTGTTGTTAGGTGCTTAAAATTATGTTGAAAAATCTTAATGGTGAATTCAACTTTGTAGCATTGTGAAGTCTTTGTTTATTTTTGTAATGCCTTTTCCTTAAAATCCATATTACCTAATGATATATTTCTCTTTTTTTATTATGTTCATTTAGCCAGCATATAGTACATCCTAAGTTTTTGATGTAGCGTTCAATGATTCATTAGTTGCTTATAACACCCAGTGCTCATCCCAACACGTGCCCTCCTTAATACCCATCACCCAGTCACCTTACCCCCTACCCCCTCCCTTCTGTAACCCTCAGTTTGGTTCCCAGAGTCCAGAGTCTCTCACGGTTTGTCTCCCTCTCTGATTTCTTCCCATTCCGTTTTCCCTCTCTTCCCCTATGGTCTTCCGTGCTATTCCTTATGTTCCACATATGAGTGAAACCATGTGATAATTGCCTTTCTCTGCTTGACTTATTTCACTTAGCATAATCCCCTCCAGTTCTATCCATGTCAATGCAAATGATGGGTATTCATCCTTTCTGATGGCTGAGTAATATTCCATTGTATATATGGACCACATCTTCCTTATCCATTCGTCTGTTGAAGGGCATCTTGGCTCTTTCCACAGTTAGGCTATTGTGGACATTGCTGCTATGAACATTGGGGTGCATGTGCCCCTTCTTTTTACTACATTTGTATCTTTGGGGTAAATACCTAGTAGTGCAGTTGTTGGGTCATATATTTCTACCAGCTTTAGTAAGAATTTTATAAGGGTATATTTCCATTCTTAAAAATTATTTCTGTCTCCCAATTTTAAATTTGTCTCACAAAATATGCAATGTTAGATTATGGCTTTTCTGTTTTCTATTTAGTACAGTCTGACAATATTGTTATTTTAGTTGAACCACTTGGTACATTTAGATTTTTTCTAACTCTAGATAGACTTGGATTTCTATTTACCATCTTTTAATTTCTATTGTCCATGCTTATTCTTTGCTTCTTATTCTTTCTTTCTCACCTTTATTTTTAGTATTTTTTGGATTTTTGTTTTTGTTTTTATTTTCGTTTTTGGGGGATTTGGTGGGTAGGGTCTCAAAGTGCCTGGTACTTAGAACAGCGCCTGGTAGAAAAATAGTGTTTTTTTTTTTTTTTTATTAAAGATTTTTATTTATTTATTTGAGAGAATGAGAGAGAGAGAGAATGAGATGGGGGAGGGTCAGAGGGAGAAGCAGACTCCCCGCTGAGCAGAGAGCCCAATGCGGGACTCGATCCCAGGACCGCGGGATAATGACCTGAGCCTAAGGCAGACGCTTAACCGACTGAGCCACCCAAGGACCCAAAAATAGTGTTTTTTTAAACATTAATGATTATCATTGGGTATTTCCATTTGTCATTCCATTTTTTTTTTCCTCTGTAAGTTTAGAAGTTAATTGCCCCATTATTCAGGCTCTTAGTGTCAGACAAATAATAATCTGTCCACTTAACAAAATCTAAAATTAATCAACATTTGTACTGTTGTCCTGAACTATGGGACAACTTTCTCCCTTTCTCTTCTCCATCAGGAACACCAATTATATGTATGTAAATATTCTCACTCATTCTATCGTGTTTCTTAAGGCCTCTTTGACATCTTTCATCTTTTCAGCTCTCTTGGCTGCATTCTGTATAATTTCTTTATATCCATTTTCCAGTTCCCTTTCTTTTGAATTCTGACATAATCTATTTAAATCCTTCTATTTTTAAATTCTAGTTATAAGTTTAATTTCTAATAATCATATTGGTTATTTTATAAATCCCTTTGATTATAGTGTCTTTTTCACTCACATATTGTCAAACTTGCCTTTACTTTCTCTCTATATTAAATATATTATTAAATAATATATATTTAATAATTTAGTTATAAAAAGTCATTGCAAATACTTTTCTGTTCTTGGTTGTTTGTGCTTATTCTCCTTCATTGTCTTCATTTACTCAGGCAGTTAGAAGTACATTTTTCAGGGAAGGGGGAGTTTTATTTGTGAATATTTTAAATGTTGTTTTAAGATTTGGTTGTTTTGCCTCTTTCCTTCTACTAGGCATCTAGGGATACCTAGGAAAAGCATTAATTAAATTTCATCATTAGTGTTTTAGTCTTAAGATTTGGAGGTATAAACTGAGCTGTGGATTCTAAAATCTCAGCTGGAATTTCCCACCTCTCCATACATAACAAAGCTATTACAGAGTTCAGTGACAGGCTAAGATAGCAGAATTTTCATTCTTTTTTTCTGGACTGGTTAGAATTGAGATAAACTTTCAGAAAAAAATGTAAGAAATGTCACAGTTTTAAGTAATTTTTCAGAAATGCTCAGCTCCTATTTATATTTTATATTTTTGATGGTTATGTCAGAATTATTTAAACCTAGAGAAATTCCTAATAAACATAGTATTATTAGTAGGAAATTACTTAGTCATATCTTTTTAAATGACAATGTGTCAGTATAGAATTCTTCAGATAACTGATACCCACTTAAAATTCCTGGTACAATCCCTCATGCATATATATAGGAAAAATTATCCATACAAAATGTGTACTTGAACTATCATAGGTGTGAATGATATAACCAAGAATAGTTAACCTGTGTAGTCTTACTCACTGGATGAATGCCACATAAATATAAAACATACAGTTTTATATCCCCCAGAAAATACATTATCTTTGGATTTCTTACAATTTTCCAATTTTAAGAACGTTCACAGTGAAAACATCTACTTAGTACCTAAGTAAATTATTTTTATCTGGATTTTTCATAGGAAAGTAGGGTGATTGTGATTCCTTTCATATTCTTACAAAAATTATTTTAGTGCCTACAATAGGCCAATTATGTGAACAGAATAACCAGTGGCTTTGCCTTTTTAAAACCTACAGTTTAATGAAAGCAATACATTTTAAATAAGTGAAAATGTATAGTATGAATTATGAAATATGCTAAAAAGGAAATGAAAGTAAAGATTTATTTGAAAAAGATGGTCTGATAAAGCTATCTGAGAAAATTTCACTGTATTGGAAATCCAAGGATGACCAAGAGTTGCAAGAGAATATTTGAAAATGGTTCAGAGCAGAAAAAAATATCAGGTGAACTATTGCCAAGACAGGAAAGAGTTTGGCATGTTTCTAGGAACTGAACCTGGTTGCCTACAAAGTACTGAGGGGGGAGGAAAATGAGTTCTAGGAGGTTGCGTTGGAAAATTAGTCTGAAGCCAAATTCCAAAATGACAACTAAGCCATGTTTTGGCTTTTGAGAATTTTGAAAATGTGAGAAAATATAGACATTCTAAGTTCAAAATTATATATTCTATTTTCCTAAGGATTTATTTTTTTAATAAAAATACATCTCATAGCCACATGGCTTACCCAAAATTCTTGACCATATAGGCAAACTTTACGTTAAAAATATGTAAATGCACAGGTACACACACACACACACACACACACACACAGACCACTTGAAAAAATGTATTAGAAATTCAATGTGTTACACTACTTTCAAGGCAGGAAGAAAAGGCTGTTTGCAGGAATATTATAACACTATATGTGAAGTTTTAAAAATTGTTAGTCTTTCTGCAGTTTCAAATCAACAAATATATATATATATATATATTGTTTTTCTATAGTTCTTTTACCTATTTATTTTATTTTATTTATTTCTTCTTTGTTTTAATTTTTATTACCATATAATGTATTATTTGTTTCAGGGGTACAGGTCTGTGATTCATCAGTCTTACACAATTCACGGTGCTCACCATAGCACATATCCTCCCCATTGTCTGTCACCCAGCCACCCCATCCCTCCCACCCCCTCTACTCCAGCAGCCTTCAGTTTGTTTTCTGAGATTGAGTCTCTTATGGTTTGTCTCCCTCTCTGGTTTCATCTTGTTTCATTTTTCCCTCCCTTCCCCTATGATCCTCTGTCTTGTTTCTCAAATTCCTCATATCAGTGAGATCATATGATACTTGTATTTCTCTGATTGACTTATTTTGCTTAGCATAATACCCTCTAGTTCCATCCACATCATTGCAAATGGCAAGATTTCATTTTTTTGATGGCTGCATAATATTCCATTGTATATATATACCACTTCTTCTTCATCCATTCATCTGTTGCTGGACATCTAGGCTCTTTCCATAGTTTGGCTATTGTGGACATTGCTGCTATAAACATTGGGGTGCATGTGCCCCTTTGGATCACTACATTTGTATCTTTGGGGTAAATACCCAGTAATGCAATTGCTGGGTAGTAGGGTACCTCTATTTTCAACTTTTTGAGGAACCTCCGTACTGTTTTCCAGAGTGGCTGCACCAGCTCGCATTCCCACCAACAGTGTAGGAGGGTTCTCCTATCTCCACATCCTCGCCAACATCTGTCATTTCCTGACTTGTTAATTTTAGCCATTCTGACTGGTGTGAGGTGGTATCTCACTGAGGTTTTGATTTGTATTTCCTTAATGCTGAGTGATGTTGAGCACTTTTTCATGTGTCTGTTGGCCATTTGGATGTCTTCTTTGGAAAAATGTCTGTTCATGACTTCTGCCCATTTCTTGATTGGATTATTTGTTCTTTGGATGTTGACCTTGATAAGTTCTTTATAGATTTTGGATACTAGCCCTTCATCTGATATGTCATTTGCAAATATCTTCTCCCATTCTGTCAGTTGTCTTTTGGTTTTGTTGACTGTTTCCTTTGCTGTGCAAAAGCTTTTTATCTTGATGAAGTCCAAGTAGTTCATTTTTGCCCTTGTTTCCCTTGCCTTTGGTGATGTTTCTAGGAAGAAGTTTCTGCAGCTGAGGTCGAAGAGGTTGCTGTCTGTGTTCTCCTCAAGGATTTTGATGGGTTCCTGTCTCAAATTTAGGTCTTTCATTCATTTTTTAGTCTATTTTTGTGTGTGGTGTAAGGAAATGGTCCAGTTTCATTCTTCTGCATGTGGCTGTCCAATTTTCCCAACACCATTTGTTGACCAGACTGTCTTTTTTCCATTGGACATTCTTTCCTGCTTTGTCAAAGATTAGTTGACCATAGAGTTGAGGGTTCATTTCTGGCTCTCTATTCTGTTCCATTGATCTATGTGTCTGTTTTTGTGCCAGTACCATACTGTCTTGATGATGACAGCTTTGTAATAGAGCTTGAGTCTGGAATTGTGATGCCACCAGCTTTGCTTTTCTTTTTCAATATTCCTCTGGCTATTCGGGGTCTTTTCTGGTTCCATACAAATTTTAGGATTATTTGTTCCACTTCTTTGAAAAAAGTTGATGGTATTTTGATAGAGATTGCATTAAATGTGTAGATTGCTCTAGATAGCATAGACATTTGCACAATATTTGTTATTCCAATCCATAAGCATGGAACGTTTTTCCATTTCTTTGTGCCTTCCTCAATTTCTTTCATGAGTGTAGTTTTCTGAGTACAGATTCTTTGCCTCTTTGGTTAGATTTATTCCTAGGTATCTTGTGGTTTTGGGTGCAACTGTAAATGTGACTGACTCCTTAATTTCTCCTTCTTCTGTCTTGCTGTCTTCTGTCAATGCATAGAAATGCAACTGATTTCTCTGCATTGATTTATATCCTGCCACTTTATTGAATTCCTGTATGAGTTCTAGCAGTTTTGGGGTGGAGTCTTTTGGGTTTTCCACATAAAGTACCATATCATCTGCAAAAAGTGGGAGTTTCACTTCCTCTTTGCCAATTCAGATGAGGAAGGATACTACATCATACTTAAAGAGTCTATCCAACAAGAAGATCTAACAATTTTAAATATCTATGCCCCTAACATGGGAGCAGCCAATTATATAAGACAATTAATAACAAAAGCAAAGAAACACATTGACAATAATACAGTAATAGTAGGGGACTTTAATACCCCCTGACTGAAATGGACAGATCATCTAAGCAAAAGATCAACAAGGAGATAAAGGCATTAAATGACACGCTGAGCCAGATGGACTTCATAGGTATATTCAGAACATTCTATCCCAAAGCAACAAAATACACATTCTTCTCTAGTGCCCATGGAACATTCTCCAGAATAGATCACATCCTGGGTCACAAATCAGGTCTCAACAAGTACCAAAAGATTGGGATCATTCCCTGAATATTTTCGGATCACCGTGCTTTGAAACTAGAACTCAATTACAAAAGGAAAGTTGGAAAGAATGCAACTACATGGAAGCTAAAGAGCATCCTACTAAAGAATAAATGGGTCAACCAGGAAATTAAAGAAGAATTAAAAAAATTCATGGACTCAAATGAAAAAGAAAATGCAACTGTTCAAAATCTTTGGGATGCAGCAAAGTTGGTCCTAAGAGGAAAGTAAAAAGCAACACAAGCCTTTCTCAAGGAACAAGAAAGTTCTCAAATACACAACCTAACCCTACACCTAAAGGAGCTGGAGGAAGAACAGCAAATAAAGCCTAAACCCAGAAGGAGAAGAGAAATATAAAGATCAGAGCAGAAATCAATGATATAGAAACCAAAAGAAGAGTAGGACAGATCAACAAAACTAGGAGCTGGTTCTTTGGGGCGCCTGGATGGCTCATTCGTTAAGTGTCTGCCTTTGGCTTAGGTCATGATCCCAGGGTCCTGGGATCGAGCCCTGCATCAGGCTCCCTGCTTGGCAGGAAGCCTGCTTCTCCCTCTCCCACTCCCCCTACTTGTGTTCCTGCTCTCACTGTCTCTCTCTGTCAAATAAATAAAGAAAATCTTAAAAAAAAAAAAAAAAAAAGGAGCTGGTTCTTTGAAGGAATTAATAAGATTGATAAACCTCTGGCCAGACTTATCAAAAAGAAAAGAGAAAGAACCCAAATAAATAAAATCATGAATGAAAGAGGAGAGATCACAACCAACACCAAAGAAATACAAACAATTATAAGAACATATTATGAGCAACTATATGCCAGCAAATTAGACAATCTGGAAGAAATGGATGCATTCCTAGAGATGTATAAACTACCAAAACTGAACCAGGAAGAAATAGAAAACCTGAACAGACCCATAACCACTAAGGAAATTGAAGCATTTATAAAAATCTCCCAACAAACAAGAGCCACGGCCAGATGGCTTCCCAGGAGAATTCTACCAAACATTTAAAGAAGAATTAATACCTATTCTTCTGAAACTGTTCCAAAAAATAGAAATGGAAGGAAAACTTCCAAACTCATTTTATGAGGCCAGCGTTACCTTGATCCCAAAACCAAAGACCCCATCAAAAAGGAGAGCTATAGACCAATGTCCTTGATGAACATGGATGCAAAAATTCTCACCAAAATACTAGCCAATAGAATCCAACAGTACATTAAAAGGATTATTCACCACGACCAAGTGGGATTTATTCCTGGGCTGCAAAGTTGGTTCAACATCCGCAAATCAATCAATGTGATACAATACATTAATAAAAGAAAACAAGAACCATATGATACTCTTAGTAGATGCAGAAAAGGCATTTGATAAAGTACAGCATCCTTTCTTGATTAAAACTCTTCACAGTGTAGGGATAGAGGGTACATACCTCAATATCATAAAAGCCATCTATGAAAACCCCACAGAAAATATCATTCTCAATGGGGAAAAACTGAGAGCTTTTCCCCTAAGGTCAGGAATACGGCAGGGACGTCCACTATCACCACTGCTATTCACTAGTATTAGAAGTCCTAGCCACAGCAATCAGACCACAAAAAGAAATAAAAGGCATCTGAATAGTTCTTTAAAAAAAAAAAAAAAAAGATTTATTTATTTATTT
This sequence comes from Halichoerus grypus, assembly GCF_964656455.1. Taxonomy (NCBI): domain Eukaryota; kingdom Metazoa; phylum Chordata; class Mammalia; order Carnivora; family Phocidae; genus Halichoerus; species Halichoerus grypus. The sequence continues at coordinate 189,401,447 of NC_135714.1, forward strand.
AGAGAGAATGCAAGCAGGAGGCGGGGCAGAGGGAGAGGGAGAGAGTCCTTAAGCAGACTCCCAGCTGAGCAGGGAGCCAAACATGGGGCTTGATCCCAGGACCCTGAGATCATCACCTGAGCTGAAATCAAGAGTCAGATGCTTAACTGACTGAGTCGCCCAGGTACCCCTTTCATTAGTTCTTGAAATTGATAAACTTTTAGTATCATTTCCCTCAAATCTAAACTATTTCTGTAATTAAGTGACAAGATTCATCTAAAATGAATAATCTGTAAAACAACATTTTCCCTTAGATATCTACTCTCTTGATCCTGATATGCTTTTTTCCTGTTCATTCAGTCACAATAATAGCTGAATAGAGGCTATACAACAAATTTAATTAGTTACTCTTGCTATGTGCTAAAAGCAAAAAGCATGAGATTATGGTGAGAGATGTATCTGTACAATGACGTTTTATCTGATCAGTAGAGACAGAAAGATAAGGGAAGTAGATTATAATTTGCCTACAGTGATTCTAGTGGTCTTTCTCTATCATGAGGACCCCCAGCAGCACTAGAGAGCTGCTGTACTGTGTATGTTCTTAGCTACATTCTGTCTCTGGGTTTGATTAAAATAAATATGGTTTATTGCTGAACACTGGTACTCTCAAGTTGGAATTTCTCTATAAAACCACCAATCTATAAAAAGCATTGCTGCCTACCTGGACATCTCCAGCTGCATAATCAAAATCATTGATTAGTTTCCATACATTTGGTATCTCACTGTAATATATTTTATTTTATTATTATTATTTTTTTTTTAAAGATTTTATTTATTTATTTGACAGAGACACAGCGAGAGAGGGAACACAAGCAGAGGGAGTGGGAGAGGGAGAAGCAGGCTTCCCGCTGAGCAGGGAGCCCGATGCGGGGCTCGATCCCAGGACCCTGGGATCATGACCTGAGCCGAAGGCAGACGCTTAACGAATGAGCCACCCAGGTGCCCCTCACTGCAATATATTTTAAGGTGTTTTTTTAATCCAAATTTTAAAAATATAACTCAAGGACTAGTTAAAAATAAATGCCTTTATAATTAAAGAATAAGTATAGTCATAGTATATCATAAGTAAAGTTATATACACATTAGTAATTGCATATATGAGCAATACAACTAGCATATTCTAGAAGCCTGTTTCTCTAGGATGATGGTGAAATGCCATAGTAGTAGCTAGAGAAGAGCTCCCTGGTCATGATTGGGTTAGTCTTGCTACATCATTCTGTTTTTTATGTCTAACCTTTAAACTCCACTCTGATTTATGAATATTTGGGTTAAACTTATTTCCTTGAATCAGAATGAATTACTAATTGCTAACAGTTCTGTCCTCTATCTAGAGTTCTTCAAAGCTCATCATTTAAATTATTGAGATGACCTGTCTCAGATAATATTAATCAACCTTATATAACTACCCTATCTATAAATATTCCTGCCATTACACAACTCTGTGTAATACATGGGATGTTAGTGAGAATGAGCATACAAAGATAATATAAAAATGTGCTCTCACTTGCAAATGTCTGTAAATAATGTCTTAAGTTTAGAAAGGAGTTGTATAAAATTCTATGATTTGAGGGGGAATAAAACATATCTTCCAGAGATAATAAGAGCTTTGGGTAAGATCCAACCTCGAAGAGAATGGTAACTTGTGTTATGGGTGTGGATAGACTAATTATGTACTATGGTACTCATTGAGCAGATCTTAAAGGCAAAGCATTTTCTGATGGGTTTGTGGTCTGAGTCATGGAACTATTAGCCAAGAAAAACTGCATTTTATTCCAAATTTCTCAGTCCAAAGAGGTGGGTGCTGTTGGGTTGGCTGGATCTGACAGGAAAGCATGACCCTGGTATAAGAAGTTAAAGAAAGATAGTGAGATTTACAACAGCACAGGGACTGTGTGAGAGGGAGAGAAGTGTTCAGAGGACATCAGACCCAAAGTAATTAACTGAATTCTGTCACCTTTTTTTTTTTTTTTAATATATTACCTACAACTTCAGGTAGAGATAAACCTTGGATATTTGAGAACAGACGATCTTCCAGATTAAAACACTTAGACTTTCCACAGTAATCTCTGACTCTTTTGCCTGGATATTTCCTTATGCCCTGCTCGAATAGACCTTAGCATAAATACAGTACAATAGGGTGCAATGCAGTTGTAGAAAAAAAAAATTAGACTTGAAACACTGGTTCAAGTGTTCACTCCACTATATGTCTGGATGACCTTAGGAACATTATTTAAACCATCCAAGCTTTGGTTTTCCCATCCTGAAAATACTGGTAATGATAACATCTATGACATAGGGATGTTAAAAGAAAAAAAAATAGTAATTCCAAAGAATTGTTTAGTGAAAAGCTTAGTGAATTATAGATATGCAAAATATTTTAGCTACATTTTTCCATCATAGGAAGAAAATTTCAGTCCTGGCTATTTTGGAGACATATCGTCTTCACCATTTTTATTTCAAAAGGGAATACTGAATTCCATGATACTTCTTTGTGTTTAAAATTTAATGAAAGTACTATTTAAATTAATCAAGAGATGAGTGTAGTATTTTATAGTCTAAGATTTATAATGCAAATACTGTGGCAGGGTTATACTTTGTTACTGTGCTAATTAGAAATCTCACATACAGTAATATGCTGATTCTACATTTTGGATCTTTGATAATAAATATTGGTTTTGATGTAAAATCAAATTATAGAGAAATAATTTTATACTGTTTTTACCATTAACAGAATCTGCTACAGGAAAAATTTTGAAAATGCTTACTATTGTTTATATTATATTTCCATTTTGTTATACTTTATTGTACAATATTTATCATACTAACAATGATAACTCTCTAAAACTGATATTTTTCTTTACATTTTACTTGCTTGGATTGTTTTGCAAATGTCTGCATATATATAAATATAATATTACAAATTAAGACTTTTTATAATCTATAATCTGCCTGAAAATGCCTTCCCAAATGCTCCTGTTACAAATACTTAATGTCTTGTTCACTTTTGTTATATTTCTTGAGAAGTTGTCCATTCCTACATGTCTTGGTATCAAAAGAGGAATGAATAACAATACAAAATAGTAAATGTTGAAAGCTGGATAAGTAATGATACGCAGTATGCTCTTTGAAACAATTCGGAAAGTGAGAGCAAATCTGTATCAGTTTTCTTTGCTATTTTACACGTGCGATAAGTTGTGGATTTGTGAACAAACCTTAAAGAAACCAAGCCTATGTAAAAATTTGAGATGATATGAAATTATTTTTGTTGAAGTTCATAAACTCCACAGACTGAGACAAATATCCTTAAACCATTTATTTTAACAAGCATTGAGTGTAGCAGTTCTGTACCATAACATGATACTCCAAATTAAACTTTTGCATCTCAAGTGACCTTTATAGCAGTTTTACAGTTCATAAATTCTGTACAATGTTGCTCTGTGGAGTAGTTTTAATAAATCTTGATTCTGCTATAAACGTTAGTGCACCTACTTGAACTGGCATTTTCAGTCCTAACAAACACAAATGCAGGAATGGGTCTCCTCTGCCATATGGAGTATTTGCCATAGAGTTTATGAAATATTAGACATAATTTCAGTAATGAGATGAAGCACCACAAGTTATTTACCGTTGCCATAGAGAAAACAAATCTGGTGCTTATTATTTACATATATTTAAAACAGTTTGAAGAATAATAAAGGCTAGTCTACCATGGGGGGTACTAATTTGTTCATGTTATGAAGATTTTAGATATAGGATGGAGAGAAAACAGTTTGTTACCCCTTATCTGTTGTAAACTTTCTGTATTCAGCACATGAGTGTTTAGCACATTGGTTATTTGGTTGGTAGAATTTCAGTCATTCCATTCCTTCCATCATGATTTCCCTGGAATTTTAAGTTTGTAATTAAATTTGGAGAAAAATTATGGAAATATCTATGTTGGCCAAGTAGAGTATACTCTTTCATATTTGAGCTCCATGGGGCCAGGAGAACAGTGTTAACTGAAGGGAAATTAAAATGCTGAAATTTAATTCAGTATTAATTTTACCATTGTGTTCATTATTATATTTTATAAGACTATTAAAAAATTAGGGAAATAAATATTATTTGATTTCTTCAGACTATGCAAAAGATGTTAACATGGAGACAGTTTTTAGAATGGACTAAAAGGGAGAAGCAAAGGACTTGGATTATTGTTTCTTTCTCTTATTTTATTTTTTTTCAGGGAGTCCTTCCCCCATTCTTCTTATTTTCTCTTCCCAAACTTTAATTAGAGAGATTTTTGGGTTTCTGGATACAGCATCCATGTCTCTTAATTTATCACCTATATACATCCCTTTTCCTTCTCCTTTTGCCTGATATCCTGAGAAAATTCCTAAATTTAATCATTTTACTTGGCCAATTTTCTCTTCACGATTGTCCATTCTGCTATTTCCTCTATCTGTTGAACTTTAAAGGTGAAAATTTCAATTTCCAAAACTTGCCTTTGTGAAGTCTTTATTGTGGGGAGACATACCATGTTTTATATTTATGAAGCTATATAACATTTATATATATATTTTAAGTCTTTATTGCCTCTATTAATTTCATTGAGTATTCTGTTGAAATTGGTTTCTTCTTATGGTGTTGATTTTCTTCCAGTGTTGGGAATTTGGGGCTGTCTGCTCATATTTGTATTTGAGAAACCCTATTCACCTTCTTATGTTTACTTAAGTCTGAATTGGTAACTGAAAGTTGGGACTTGACTCCTATATGTGAGACATCCCTGTCCTTTCCAGGATCCACAATTACCTGGGGAATTGTCCTGAATCTCTAGTCCAGTTCCTACATTTGTGTTAAAACCTGGAGATAAAGCGGTCACTATCTGCTACTTAGCACAAATATTCCTATAGGTGTCCACTTGTATAATTTGTCATGTTTTTGTCAGATGTCCTAACTTCTCTTAATTTAGCCTCCATTTAATCATGACAAATTTTCCAGGGCATGTCTCATTTCTTTCATCCATCGATTCCAGATCTAAGCTTCCACACATCATTCCTATGTTTAAAAATAACCTTCTCCTGCACTTGTTTTAGACTTTAATTTTTCCATAGATTAGAGCACTGTTCATTTTCTAACCTTTAAAGGATACTATAAAATCCCTATGCTTTAATAACGCTGTTTCTTGTTTTCTCACTTGGCATTGGATTCATCAAATTTTTTTTATGTCACATGGAATTTGGGGCTGGGAGATGTATGCCCTATCTTATTCCAATATATTAATTAGTTTATAAAATAGCTAATCAAAATGGCAGTCTTTATATCACAGATTAGTATAGCAACCTTCTAGCATAAAGTTTTAAGATCAGGCAATGTGTCTTATTATTTATTCAGTAGTATGGAAACAAAAAACAAAAAGCTCTTTGAGCATAGTGAGGATTATTTAATATGGGGCATTTGAGGACCAGATCACAAAATAGACCCACAGAAAAGGATTTGGCTATTAAATGTCACTCAGGTGAGATTTGTGATTGATTCAGACCAATCTCACCCACAAATACAGATATAAAACTCCTGAATATAGATGTAAAAGTTCTAAATAAAGTAATAGCAAATAGAATCCACATGAAATTCTAGAGGCATTTTCATTAATGTCAGGAACAAGATTATGATGCTTGCTATCATTGTTATCGCTCAGTATTCTGGAAGTTCTACCTTAGAGAATAAAATAATAAAAATTAGAGGTATAAATATTTAAAAGATAATGAATAATTGTAATTTTTTTAATTAGGTGCTTTGGATTAGGAATACATACTCAAGTTCTCTTAAATTATAAAGATTTATTATAAGGAATCAAATTAGAATAAGGAACTAGGAATAGCAGCAAAATGTTTAATTATGATAAAGGGTATCTATAAAAGAAATCCTACAGCAGCATCATACTTAAAAGCTCATCTCCTAAAATGAGCTAAGTATCCCCTCTATTACCATTGTATTGGAAATCCTAGCTAAGGCAGTATGAGAAGAAAATGAAATAAAAAGTTTAAAGATTTGGAAAGGAAAAAATAGCCATCATTATGTGTAGAAAACATGATTTGTGTACATAGACTATCCAAAAGAACTGAAAGAAATATTTGAATTGATAAATGAATGAAACATTGCTGGATATGTCATCAGTATTGAAAATTAATTGTGTTTCTGTATATAAGCACCAAGAAGTTGAAAACTTAAAAAATATATAAATATTAAGTCATTTCAATAGCATAAAAAATTACCTAGGGATAAATCTAGGAAAATGTGTGCAAGGACTTTACATAAAAAAACTATAAAAGATTATTAAGAAATATTAAAATCCAGTTATATACTATATTCATTGATTGGAAGACAATAAATAACTTTAAGATATCAATCCTCAGGGTGCCTGGGTGGCTGTCAGTTAAGTGTCCAACTCTTGGTTTCAGCTCAGGTCATGATCTCAGGGTCATGAGATCAAGCCCTGCATCCAGTGTGGAGTCTGCTTAAGGTTCTTTTTCCTCCCTCTCCCTCCCCCTCTGCTTCTCTCCCTACTCTTGCTCTCTCTCACTTTCTCTAAAATAAAAATAAATAAATAAATAAAATCTTAAAAAAAAAGATGTCAGTTCCGCACAAACTGATTCACAGATTCAAGGAGACCCCATTCAAGATCCCAACAGTTGTGTGTGTGTGTGTGGGGGGGGGGGGGGTGGAGTGGGGAACTTGACAAGCTGATTTAAATTATATGGAAATGATAATGTCTAATAGCCAAGGCACTCTTGAAAAACTAGGTGGGAAGACTTGTTCATTAGAGATTATATTATTTAGTGAAAGTGGTAAAAACAACCTACTAGCCCAGCGATAGGCATAGATTAATGGGGCAGAAGAGAGTACAGACAGAAACAGACCCACACAGACGTAACAGGTATACAACAGAGGCGTCACTATTTTTCAGTGGGGAAAGGACTTTTGTTTTCAGTAAACTTTGCTAGGACAATTGCCTCTACGGTAAAAAGAAAACTTCACTACCTCATATCATCCACAAAAATAAGTTTCAGGTAAATCATAGATATAAAGGTGCAAGGTAAATATATACATATATTTAATATGTATTAAATATAAATATATTTAAAATATTTATTTAAATTATATAATCTAAATATATACTTTAGCACCTTAAATATCTAAATATAAGATATAAATTATTTGATACACATATCATTCAGAAAACCTTGATCTAATTTTAAATTTGTTTTAATTATTATTCATGCACAATTATTTGCCTGTATACTAGTCTTTAAAAAGTGGGCTTTTCTTTTTTTTTTTTTTTTTTTAAAGATTTTATTTATTTCACAGAGAGAGACATAGCGAGAGAGGGAACACAAGCAGGGGGAGTGGGAAAGGGAGAAGCAGGCTTCCTGCTGAGCAGGGAGCCCGATGTGGGGCTCGAACCCAGGACCCTGGGATCATGACCTGAGCCAAAGGCAGACACTTAACGACTGAGCCACCCAGGCGCCCCAAAAGTGGGCTTTTCTAAAGGAGGACATCACAAGCAGTTTCATTAGGTAATAAAATTTTTTATTAATGCCATTTAAAAATTTCTCCTCCTGAAAAGGGTATTTGAGTCATGAAAATGTTATGTTGATTAAAATTCAGAAGATTCACAGTGTCAAAATTAAGGGGATCTTTAGTCTGCATTGTTAAGTTATATAAAGTACTTTTCAATTACTTTTAATTCGAGTAGTAAATTAATTCAGTACTAGTTATATCTGAAGATTGACTTCTCTCATGTAGAAATAAAAAGTTCAGTGAGGTGTGTGATGGTCTTAAGGATGATTTTTCTTGAACTATAAGAGAAAGGTAAGCCTGCTGATATATTCTAGCCAAATGATACCAAATGATGAAGTGGGATCAATTAATACTAGAATTGTTTCTAGTGAAATAATTCCTTTGTTTATATTGGTACTACGTCTGGCCTTTCCTATCAGGCCACTACAAATCTAGGAAGCTTCTTGAATATAGAGTCATACATGATATAAATTCATAATTTCTGTGTTTACTAGTAAAGACCCTGAGTAACAGTAGACAATAACTGTACTGAAGCTTCTTACCTTCTCATTTCTGGACCTATGTTCTCCAAGGGAGTGAAAGACTAGAGCACAGATTTTCTTAGCCATTCTTTCTTGTTCCAAATTAGGGGAGCATGCTATATCCACATTTCAGAGAGCCACCTGGAAAATTTCTAGTGTTGTGAATGTTTGTACGGTGGTGAAAATAAGATCTTTCTTGAATATGATGTCTGGGTTTTGTGGTTCCCAAATACTCTACGATCCACGAATGAGAGGAAGATACATGGGCTGATGTTTCCTGGAGAACTGCTAATAAGCAATCAAGAGGCTGGTCCTGGGAAAAACAACATCATCCTCTAGGTTATGTGAGAATAGCTGAAAGTACCTTGGCCTCCTGAATTCCTCCAAGACTCTGTTGGCAAATGAAGCTTGTAGATAATGTGAGATTTATTTCATTGATTCATAACTTTTCTGTTTCCATCTTAAAGTACAGAAGGTGTTCAAAGTTTCATTGTGGATTTAAAATTCAGATTAAAAAAACAAATTTTTTCTTCATTGTTATAACAAAGATAAACTCATAGGCCATAGACAAGGTGAACTAAAAATAGAATCAAGGTTATTAGAGGTCACTGCCTCAGATGGTGAACTTACCATTTCAGCTGTAGCATGATGTGGGGTGGAAAATGGTGTGGTGACTGCATGTTATATAAAGATCTGTTTCTATTCATGAATGGAATGAAAAATCAAAATGCAGGGCCAAATGAATCTTCTTACACTGAGGGTACTGATGTCCCGAAGACAGACAGCAAGCTCGTGTGTGAGGACACATGCACATGGTAGAAAAGGCAGCACCAGGACCAGCAGCACCAGTAACTCCCTGTGGTCTAAGTAGCTCCCAAACTGTGCAGCACGCTGGAATCACCTGGGCTCTTTAAAACTTAGTGATGCCCGGAACCCACTCCTAGACAATCGGATTTGTTTTTCTTATTGAACATGACCTGGGTCTTGAGGATTTTAAAGTTCCCCAGCTGATTCTAATGTGCAGCAAAGATTGGGGACACCTGGCATAAGCCACTATGAACGTGTGCATTGTCAGCAATTCCATGTTCTCATTGGCAAAAAGATGACTAACAAAATTCCCTCCTTGTAGGGTTGTTGAGACAATTAAAGAAACTATGTGAAAGTGTTTGGAAAGGGGTAAAGTGATACTTCAAAATAAAGAATCAACTAATAGTTCATGGGAGTCTGAAAGGATTATTAACATATTCTAGGTAAGTTTGCAGTTCTGGTGATGGTCAAATATTGATAGGTTTAGGTTCTTTAAAAATTTAGAGTTCTAACTGTGCTTTGAAATGTGTTTCTCTTTATGCTGTGCTCATGTTCTGATATTGAGTTATTACCTTATAACGTATGCAGCATGGTACAGCAAGACCCATGCAGGCTGGCAGTCAGAGGTTGGTCCAGCTCTCTTTGACTCACGTTGTTGACATCTTGGGAAAATCATTTAACATGTCTATGCTTCATTCTTTTGTAAAATACAGAGAACAAGGGCGCCTGGGTGGCTCAGTTGGTTAAGCGACTGCCTTCAGCTCAGGTCATGATCCTGGAGTTCCGGGATCGAGTCCCACATCGGGCTCCCTGCTCAGCAGCGAGTCTGCTTCTCCCTCTGACCCTCCCCCTCTCATGCTCTCTCTGTGTCTCATTCCTTCTCTCTCAAATAAATAAATAAAATCTTTAAAAAAAAATACAGAGAACAATACGTACCCTAAGTATTTCTCAAGTGTATAGGGAGAATCAAATGTGCTAATAGATGAAAGTCCTTTGCAAAGTAAACTTACTATTAACCTTTCATAAAAATAAAAATCAGCAATAATTCCAAGCTGAGAGACAGACAGCAGGGTTTTGTGAATAGAATATCCACCTGAAAAATCAGTGTTCTTTCTTTTTCTCTTTTCTTCTTAATGACAGAGATCTGAAACAAATATGACAAAAATCTTAGCTGTTCAACACCCCAGCAATTGGTATATAGCTGGGTTTTATATTATTTCCTATACTAGTATCTGTTTAAAGTATTTTATAATTAAAATTTTGAAAACTAAAATTAGAATATGACTTCCAATATCAGAATTGTTTGATCTTTGACAAGTCACATAACCTTTCTGGTCCTTTGCTTATCATCTTATGAACAGGTGGTCTTGCTCTCCTTTCCAAATGTAACATTCAGATTCAAGTGACTAGTTGATAATCTGATTATAATAAAATTTATTAAATATTTATGTTGATTGTAATAAGCATATTTCCATGTTTTGGAAAAAAAGAGTTTTTATTATGCAAGTCAATTGAAAATGAATTCAGAAATGTGAACACCCAAGAAGAAATGGCCACACACAGTGGTGACTCCTTCACAATAAAGACATAAGATTTTGAAAGTAAACAAGAGAGATTGAATTTAGGCAAATGTAATATATATAGGATAAAGCTGACGGCTCTGGACAATCAAAGGCTTAGTCGACAACCTCCATCCGAAAAAGATCTTAGGGACACACTGGAAGCCATCAGTTACAAATAGGATGAGTGGACTTCTGGTTATTCTTGGTATGTGGGTATGTATAATTAAAAGTAAAGCATGCCTATTAAAATAAGCATAAATATGTTTATCAGTGTATAATATAGATATAAAAATTGTGGATATATTCAGTTCCATTCTACTCAGCAACCTTGTACTTGTATGGCCTTAGTCTAAAACCAAGCCCCTCAAAGAGTGTCTAATTAGCAACATTATACACCTTAGCTTGATTTTTGTGATTTTTTTTCCAAGTTTAACGCACAGATGCTATCTTTTAGTAAGTGTTTCACTATTATTATTTCTCTTTGATTTCAATATAGTGAATGTCAAATTCTTCAAGGATTTCTGAGTAAATGTGCTATATTCATTGTTTTCTGGAAATAACAAACACACATCACATACTGTAATGTATTCACAGTCATAAAACTATTTTTAAATAGTTTGTTGTTAATGTAAGGACTGCACTGCTATCTTATGCTAAAACAAATGTCTACTATTTTTTTTAAACAAATGTCTACTATTTTTGCATATTTTAGTGGCTTAAGATAATAAGCATTTAATGTTCACAATTTTTGTGGGCAGGAATTTGGGCAGGACTTGACAAAGCCTTAGATTCAATTTTTCCAGGTCACTTCAATTATAATTCTTCTTGATTTTCTATCCCTTTTACCTTCAAATATATGCCAAAGAGGAATATTTTTTAAATAAAGTTGGATTGTTCCTGAAACTTCCATTTGCATATATGTTTCTTGCAGTGTGTTTAAGGAGATATGTCCTTTTATAATTGCTCTGTTGGATTTAGTGCCAAAGGTAGGCTTTCATTCAACAAGCATTTTTAAGCTTCACCATATGCACAATTGATTGTGCACTTAGGGGAATTCAAAAGTGATGGAAGAAATACTTTTGCAGTTTATAATCTATTGCAAGAAGTCAGACAAATATGAAAATAATAATAGAGGACATTTCCAATAATAAAGAAAAATGTACTGTCCATGCATGAGTGCTACAAAATACAAAACCAAATGATTAGTTTGTGTATCGAGAGAACAGGCAGGAGTTTGTCTTGAGGCCGAGGACCCTGAGCCAGTTATTGAAGTAATGCTGGCTGTGAGCCATCACAGAGGAGGATGGGGACAATCAGAAAGGAGTGGAAGGGAAAGGACAGTGTCATGGGTTATGGCCAGAAATAGCATGAATAATTGTGATAACAGTGTGTCTAAAGGAGATGTGGAGAATGAGTAACAGGGGCTAAGGGGTTTATATGGCAAAAAATAAAGAGTAAGTTTGCCTCATTTTCATGTCAACTAAAGTCATTTATTACCCATTCTTCCATCTTTATTTCAAGGAATGAAACCATATCTATCATTCTGTGTATCTTTTATCTTTCTATTTTTCTATCATCTACCAATCATTTGTCTATCATCTATCTATGATTTAAAAATTTACCTTTGCCTCTACCTGGCTTAATATTATTGCACCTGTGTTAATGTCCTGATTTTGACAGTGTTGTTTGGTATTGGAGGTATTGGAACTGGAAACAGTTGGGTAAAATGTACACAGGAATTATGTACTATTTCCATGACTTATTGTGAGTTTTGATCTACCTTAAAATAAAAAGTTATGTTTAAAAAAATTTTAAAGCCTTTTTCTTGAGTATGGATATAGGTAACCAAAATGCATTAGAAAGAAAAGAATTATTCACTTAGATTAATAGGTCATAATTGAGGATAATTTAGTAAAAAGTTATCCTTTATAGAGGAAAAGGTTATAGGTTGTAATATATCTTCATTCAAGCTTGATAACTAAGTTCCTAAAGAATTCTCTGAAAATCTAGTAGTCTGAAGAAAATAATCCAACTCTGTGCCAAAGGGAAATTTAGGTCAATGCATTTCTGTTTACTAACATGATAAAAACAAAAGATAGTACTTTTTAACCGCCTTTATAATTATTATGGTCTCTTTTCCGATATTTAATATAGAAATGGTATCTGCTATGTTATTTTATACCTAAAATCTATATTGAAGTATCTGGGAAATGGAATGTGTTTCATGATCTTATTTTTATGATTCTTTCTTTAACAACACTTTGTGTTGTTATAAAACATGCTTATTTCTGCTTTCTTTGAAACATTTTTGTTGAGTTCCATACAGAGTAACCAGTCTTACTACATTTTAAATTTAGGAAACAGAATCTGATTTTTAGCAAAGTTGACATGTTTATGACTTGCTTATTTGTTTTCTATCCCAGTTGGCATTTTTTAAAGGCCTAAAATAATCACTTGGACTTTAAGAGCTAAATCGAAGCACTTCTTTAAGCACTTCTTAGAATTAAACCTCTCTTGTGAATGACTATTAAATGGACCGTTTCCCTAAAATTCTTATCATCTTTGCATCTCACAGCAACTTCTGTCTGCAAATCTGCTAGTGTTTTAGAAATCATTATTTCATTATCTACTATCCCTCAAACTTTTCTGAAGTGTTAGGCAAATATTTCTCTCCTAAATCTTTCTTCATTTCCCAAGTGAAAAAGTTAAGACACAAAAATAAGAAGTGACTTTCCTGGAACAGTACTCATTTTCTGCAGGAGCAGGATATTATGAGAGCACGAGGGCCCCGTTGGTTTATTCAAAGGAGAGAAAAGGGGATATAATGGTTTTTGTGTGTCTTCTACCTAGCGACAGCAGTCATGAAAGAGAATTTATCAGGGAAGATTAGTGTTCTCTAGGTGACCTGAGCAACCTTAATGTCCAAGAATAGTGTGTGCTTTTTATACAGGGAGCAAAAGAAAGGCAGGGTATAGCAGGCCCTTAATTAATTTGATTAGTGAACGTTTATATAAGCAGTATATTGTATTCAGCTCCTGACTTCTACCCATTATAATTTTTGCATGACATCTTTATTATAATGTCTGTTTAAGAGAAAGCACACTACTGAGGGTTCGTTCATTCCTTAACCAACATTTATAGAGTGGGTATTGTGTACCAGACACTGTGTCCTAGGAATAAACATCATATAATTTAGCAGTTAAGAGTGTGAGTTTGGGAATCTCATTTCTTGTGTTTAAATTCTCCCTATGCCATTTACTGTATGACCTTTGTTAGTTTTGCATTTTTAATTTCCCTCAACTTATTAATCTGTAAAAGGGTGTGTAATAATAAGAATAACTTCTTTATAAGCTTGTTGTGAGGATTAAATGAAGTTATATATGTTAATTAGTATTATAAGACATAACCTCAGGGTACCTGGGTGGTTCAGTCGCTTTTGAGCTTCTGCCTTCAGCTCAGGTCATGATTCCGGGATCCTGGAATCGAACCCCACATTGGGCTCCTGGCTGGGTAGGGAGTCTGCTTCTCCCTCTCCCTCTGCCCCTACCCTCTGGCTCATGCTCTCTCTAGTGCTCTCTCTCTCATGTACTCTCTCTCTCTCAAATAAATAAAATATTAAAAAAAAAAAAAAGACCTAACCTCACACTGAAAGATAACAGTGTCAATACAGAGGTAGAGAAAAATCAGCGCTGTGATAATGTTGTGCATAGGATACAAGGCACGATGAGGAAAATGCATAGACATGCATACGCTGCAGAACAGGGAAGTCTGAGTGCATTGACACTAGAACTGATTTGAAGGAAGATAAGAATTAACTAGATGAAATGATTGGAGAATAAGTACAAATGAATGCCAGGTTCAGTATCTGTGAACACAGAAGCGTAAAATCCTGCCAAATTGGAGAGTTGCAGGAAAACCCATTCTACTGAAGAGAGTATATATATGCAGAAAGTGGACGGATATAACGCTAGAAAGATCTGAACAAATGGAGGCTGCCTGAAGCAAGCAGGAGGCTTATAAAACAAGAAATTGACTGATAAGAGACTGTGTTTTAGAAAAAGCAGTCTGTCAGCAATAGGCAGGATGTAGGGAGGGTAGGGGCGGGGGGAGGTGCCACACTGGATGCAGGAAAATTGCTTGCTGCAATTTAGCAATGTTTAGATGAATGGTTCAGGTCATCATAGCATGGAGAGAGAACTTTCTGAAAGTTCTTAATATAGATGGGATGTGTGGATTGAATATGAGGTGATGGAGTTGCAAAAGGACTTGAAATATTGAATCTGAGAAACTTGGAAGTGTGCAAATGAAGATGGCCTGGGGATAATTGAGTATGGGGAGGGGTCTGGAGTTCAGAAAAACATACGGGGCTAGGGGTATAGATGTGGGAACCTTTTTTTTTTTTTTTTTAAAGATTTTATTTGACAGAGAGAGCACAAGCAGGAGGAAGAGACAGAGGGAGAGGGAGAAGCAGGCTCCCTGCTGAGCAAAGAGCCAGACATGGGGCTCGATCCCAGAACCGTGAGATCATGACCTGAGCTGAAGACAGACGCTAACCACCTGAGCCCTACGCAGGCGCCTCCAGATGTGGGAATCTTAAGCAATTAAGTGGTTGTTGAGGCCAACTGAAAGCATCAGAAGGTCAAAGATAGAGCTCTGGTGAATACTGGTATTTGAGTTGAGAAGGCCAGTGATAGAAGAAAGGTCCAGAAATCATCAGTGTCAAAAAGCTTAAAAGACATGGCCCTACTTATCGGTATTAAATTGTGCCAGGAAGGTACATATTCATTGGATGGGCCAATTTGGATGCGACTGCATACCTTATTAAGAGTAGCTCCCCTGATATAAGAAAATAACTGGCAAAAATGTGCATTTTTTCCGTATATGTTATAAAGGTAAATGTTTGTTTCTGGGTTTTAAATGTGTTTACCCTTCTTCACTGTTGTATTTTCTCAAAAAAGAAAAAAAGTCAACTAATCCTTGTTGTAAAACTGAAACATTTGTATAGCCTGGACTTTGCTTTATTACTGACCGCCAATGGTTGCAAACAAAATGAACCTCTTGGGGTGGAAAAAAAAGTATGACTGAAATTTTAAAATATAAATAAAATTTATCTGGACAAATATGATAATAAGGTAGCACTTGGTCTGGGCTAATTTGGGTATGCTACCTGCTTTTATTTTTTACAATTCAGACCACAATTTCAAGCTTCCTTATACCACACCCAAAGTTATAATCGTGAGATTAATTTCTTCCTCATGGAGTTGAAGACCATGCCAGATTCTCAGTTCTACACATCAGATCCATTAAAACTTGAAACATTACTATATTCATTAGAATAAGATTCAGATATTTTGCCCAAAATACTCTTTAAATGGAGACCCCCCCACAGAGTGCTTTTTTTTTTTTTTAATTTTATTTATTTATTTGACAGAGAGAGACACAGTGAGAGAGGGAACACAAGCAGGGGGAGTGGGAGAGGGAGAAGCAGGCTTCCCGCGGAGCAGGGAGCCCGATGCGGGACTCGATCCTAGGACTCTGGGATCATGACCTGAGCCGAAGGCAGACGCTTAACGACTGAGCCACCCAGGCGCCTCCACCCCCCAGAGTGCTTTTACTCAACTCAAAATGTATAAGCTATTCTCTACATATAGTGGATATGATATTCAAAGAATATGATGAAAATAATTCCACAAAATAAACACTATCATTTAAATCTAAGGGGTTTTCCCCTGAATAGTGAAATTTAAATTTAACTGTAGAACTGATTATTTTCAAAGGAAGCCATTTGAATGCAGTTTTAGATATACAAACATTGAGCAAGCAGTCTTTTAAAATGAAATATTGGAGAATTATTGCTCTTAACACCTTTCAAAAGAAAAGGAAGGATGGAAGGAAGAAAAGAAAAAGAAAAGTGTTTTGAGGGAGACCAAACAGTGTCTTAGCTGTAGGGTAGAGGAAAGGTGACCAGCCCCTTGATATGAGCAATTATGTTTCAGGAGTGAGGTTAAGAAGTTAGTGGAACTATTTTCATGCAATAGAAAGTGCATTTTGAGGCTGGGGTGAGGAACAGACATGCATGTAACTCTTTTCATGAGACCTTTTGAAACTTTAGGCATACATAGGCTGAGCTACTCTGGGGCCCAGCCACTCTCTGGCTGAGCCAAAGTTAAAAGTTTAGAGATGGTGTTTGACATTCCACAGGGGGCATCCTAAGTGGGATTCCTGCTATAAGCTTCATGGGCAATTGCAGCATGGGGAATGACTGAAAGAAAGATTGTGAAGTTCATCCAAGTAAGAAAACACCACACCAAATGGGAAAGAGAATCAAGGTTCTTGGTCTTTTGATCCACTAAAATGTTGCTGGGCACAGTTCTGTGCCTGAGAATTTAACTACAGCATGGATATGGACAAATGCTTGGATCTAAGACCCCCACCCCTTCCTTGTTCCCCTCTCCATCCCTACCCCTACAGACAAGGCCCCTTCACACCAGCACAGTGGTTCGCCTTAGAGTTGTCCCATTGGCTCTCTCTCTCTCTCTTTTTATCTCAAAAAAAAAAAAAAAAAAAAAAAAAAAAAAAGAGTTGGCCCATTGGTCTTGTCTCTTTCAATTAATTGCAGGTCTATGTGAAGGTCTTCTTTGCCTTTATCTTCCATAGTGACAAGACAGGGACCGCCTGGGACAATTCGTAGTAAGAGTCTCATATTTATGCTCCAGGCAAACAGCGCTGGGGATCTGCTAGAAGTTTGCTGGATTCCATATGCCAACTGGCTTCTTTCTCCAAAGAGCTCATATAACCAGTTAGAAACACTGTTGCTAAACCTGAGGAAGGATACTAACACCCTTCCTGCTGAGTACTTTGTTCTATTTTGTATAACTAGGAGTTGCATTGCAGACACTATTTTAAAAGCAAGTAAAGAAACACCAACAAAACCTTAAAATTATCACTGAGCTCTGTTCTTCCTCATCCAACACTGGAGTACCTGGAAACCAAGGAGATGAAACCAAAATAATGAAATGTCATTTGTTCCTTATTAAAAACTGGTGAATTCGTCTTGGGGACTCCACATATAAGGTAGCAGTTTTATATATAGGCATACATATAAATCCAATGAAGTTGTATTCCAAAAAGTTTTTTTTTTTTTTTCCTTTTAAAGTTAAGACAGATTTGTTTCATTTCTTTTTGCAACTTTCTTTAGGAGAGTGGGTATTATGAATGAAGTAAAGTCTGTACTACATTTGAACAGTCTCCAGGTGCCCAGAAATGCACAAAAGGGGTTTGGAGTTGGAAAGCAAAGTTCATCGTAGAACTTCTTAAATAAAAACCTCGCATGGCAAAGTCTGCTTTCCCAAGAAATGGCCAATGGGACTCGGGGTGACTAAATTCTCCTGAAAAATTATCCTGTTATCACAAATTCTCCTAGTTGTGAAAATTAGTATTTTTAAAAAATAATCAGCAATATAAAGAAATGTGAAGGGGAAAAAACAATATAAAATGCTGGTGTGTTTGCTTCTTAAATTGTTCATTTAGACTGCTTAATAGAAATGTACCAGCTCGGGCACCTGGGTGGCTCAGTTGGTTAAGCGACTGCCTTCGGCTCAGGTCATGATCCCAGGGTCCTGGGATCGAGTCCCACATCGGGCTCCCGGCTCAGCGGGGAGCCTGCTTCTCCCTCTGACCCTCTCCTCTCTCATGCTGTTTCTCGCTCGCTCGCTCTCTAGTAAATAAATAAATAAAATCTTTAAAAAAAAAAAAAAGAAATGTACCAGCTCATTTTTGAAGTTATTTAAGATGCTACATTAGCAATGATTTGTAGCAAATGTTTCATCCCACAGATTGTAAGTAATTGTGTAAAGATTTAATGAAGTGCCAATTGGATATTAGAGTGTTCTGTGGGTTGTTCCAGTTTGCAACTCAAGTTACTTTTATTTCAAAATAGTTCAATTCTCTCTACAGATAAATGCAATGAATGAGTAATTGTCTTTATATAATTCCAATTAATAGCTTTAAGCAAAGGCAAATCCATTAAAAATTTGCTAAAACTCAGTATGTATATTGACCGAGAAACCAGAAACTAAAAGTGAAATAAAACATATTCTTGGAGAGATCCTTTACTGAGAATTCTACATTGTCACTTCTCAAAAGAGGAATACACAAATATTTTTCCCCCAAAATGCAATAAAGGGCAATTATTTCTGGCAAAGGTCAAGATATATATAGTATATCCTTCATTCCTTGTATATAGAGAGAATTACCTAGATCCTCCATTTGGTGGAAATGGGGGGATATTACTTTCCTTTATTACTAATATTCTCCCTTATAACAGCAGTGATTGCCGAGGATAGACTATCAGATGAGTGAGCCTGTTCTGCACTTTTCAAGAGCAGACTATGACCTAGAGAAAATCCTGTTCTCAACTTAAGATGAATAAATGAATACAAACTGATCATTTGAGTTCACTAACAGGTTTTGCAGCTCACCTCAACACCTCTGGAGCTAAATTGACCTCCATGTTTCACATGAATTTTTCCAATATTAACCTTTGGGGTGATCAGAACTTCCTTCTCCTGAAGATGGAACAGGTCCTCATTTGATTGAGTCCTGTACCTCTCAAAAGATTTGTAGTCTTACGCAAAGTGGCAGGGATTTGCTTCTCTACATTTGGAGAAAACACATCTAGATTTTCATAGCTATTAGGCCAGTTTTGAGACCCAAAAATACAGCTTCTGGATTCTGTGTGGATTTCTTTCTGCCGTTAATTTATGTACAATTCTTCAGGTACAATCTAGCTCTTGTTTAATTTTTTTTAGAATTTTGAATTTCTCTGACTGCACACTTGAACCTAACCTATAGTTTTGGCATAAACATCTTTTCCTTGACTGACATTTTTACTACATTGACTGCTAAATAACATCTCCAACTTATTGACAAAAGTTAAGTTACAGATTTACTCGTAAACATAAGCACATCTTTTCATAAAATATTCTACATTTGAACTAATGCCAGAAATTGTAGCAAAATTTTGGGTTTTTTTTTCCTAGTGGAAACCATATAAAATTTTACTTGCACTTGGAAAATATGACATATTCTACTTTATTGGTTTTTTTTATGTATTAGATAATGTACAAAATCAGTTAATAAAGAGGCCCTTTAGGGGCACCTGGGTGGCTCAGTTGTTAAACGTCTGCCTTAGTTTCAGGTCATGATCCCAGGGTCCTGGGATCGAGCCCTGAATCAGGCTCCCTGCTCCGTGGGGAGCCTGCTTCTCCCTCTCCTACTCCCACTGCTTGTGTTCCCTCTCTTGCTGTGTCTCTGTCAAATAAATAAATAAAATCTTTAAAAAAAAAAAAGGCCCTTTATTCTAGTAGCAAACATTCAACTAAATTCATAGTAATTAAGTAAAAGAACATGTATTAAGCATACCTGATTAGAAGAACAATGAATATTCACTTTTAATAGATGTAGAATCACCAGGATCTAGATTTTGGCCCATAATTAAATAGCCAGTCATATCTCAAGATCGTTTATGACTTCTTTGGAAGAATACATTACACAGAATTTTAAAATATATTTAAACTAATATGTTTTATTCCCTTAGAACACAGTCTTCCTATTTGTGGAAAGGACACACACAGGAGAACTCTGTTTATTTTCTGTGGATTTCTAGCCTCTAGTTCAGGGTCTCTCACCCTCAGGACTACTGAAATTTTGGGCCAGATAATTTTTTGCTATGAGGGAGCTGTCCTGCGCATTGTGGTATGTTCAACATTATCCTTAACTTCTACCCACTGTATTCTAATAGCATCCCTCCCATGTTATGGCAACCAAAAATGTCTCCAGACATTGACAGATGTACCCAGGTGGGGAAGAGGGTCAAATTAGTCCCAATTGAGAATCACCCTAGACTTAACGGTTTTATGCATATTCCTTTGGCTATTTAAATTAAGATATTCTCAGCTACCTCTTTAATGTTAAACAGATATATCTTTATCCTATTCCCTCTGCCCATTTACCTATCAGTTCTCAACTCAAGAAAGTTTACAGTCCTCATCAATGCCTGTACAATTTCCAGGTATCCTGGGGACGCCTGGATGGCACAGTCAGTGAAGCATCTGACTCTTGGTTTCAGTTGAGGTCTGATCTCAGTGTCATGAGATCAAGCCCTGCATCAGCCTCCTCCATGCTCAGCAGGGAGCCTGCTTGGGATTCTCTCTCCCTCTCACTCTGATCTTCCCACACCCCTTTTCAAAAATAAATAAATAAATCTTTAAAAAAAATTTTAAGGTATCCTGCTGAATTCATGCCATGTGTCTTCACAAGTTATAGCCTTAATCATAAATATTATTCTATTTAGTTTTGTATTCATATGCCCACAAAAGCAAATGGTTGAGTATTATATAGTAATCAAATTAGCCTTTTATGGTTTATAAGACTCACTAATTTCTAGTTATATAGCTATGTTGTTTCTCTATAGAATACGTTTTCGTGGTGATATTTAGAAAACTTTTATTGAAGACCTACTTTACATCAAATACCATGTGATTTGTTGAGAAATGGATGAATAAGACATGGTCTCTGTCCTTATGGAACTAACCCATACTGAATACAAACATAATAAAACCTTCATAGTTTTGTAATCAATTCCATTAATAAGATATGTATGAGATGTTAATGTTTAACATGCTGAGTAAACACCCTGAAAATTTTTAAACAGAAAATATTTTTAAGATAAATAATAATTTCAAAATATTTAGGCTGAGAAATCCAAGCCTAATTTTGCATCTTTATCCTAAACTATCATATTTGTGCTGTCTCATAATCCTCTAAAGAACCCAGCTGAAAGGGAAGAAAAAAAACTTGCCATTATGGGATTACTGAAAATATTCCTGATTACATCAATGATAGTTCTGGGAGAAATGTCTCATTAAATCACAGCAGGTTAAGTAACAGTTGATCATAAAAATTTTTAAATTATACTTTCTAAATAAGGATTTAAAAGATGTATATCTGTTTCCAGAGGCCCCTTCTCATGACTTCATTACCCTTATAAAGTATATTGGAATACATATATAGGAATTGTTTATAGTATACCAGAAAGGAACACAATTGTTTAACTGGTGCTGAAGTTCAACACATTAGATAGAAATGTTAGATCCATCAATTCCCAACCATGTTTTAATAAACAATTTGTATTACCTGAATGATCTGAATTATTACTTTATTATTATATCCCCATGTTATTCATGACCTGAAAACTGAGCATTCCTGTCGGATGAAATGCCACCCACACACCAAGCCACCTGATAAGATATCTTTTCCTTTTATTTTAATTTTTTTAAAGATTTTATTTGAGATAGAGTGCATGTGAGTAGGGATAGGAGCAGAGGGAGAGCGACAAGCAGATTCTGTGCTGAGCACGATGCCCCATATGGGGCTTGATCCCATGACCCTGAGATCATGACCTGAGCTGAAATCAAGAGTCGGCTGCTCGGCCAACTGAGCCACCCAGGCACCCTTTTCCCTTTTTGTCATCACCCCTCCTCATGTTATACCAATTCCAACAAACACAAGAGGATTTAGAGTAAATCTATATCACTTCCCATAATACATATTTTATTTTTAAGTGAAATGTCCTAAGCTTGAAAAAAATTCCATTTTATTATTTAATAATATATAACTACAATCCTACATCATCAATCTAATTCAATGTTGAAGCAGGATTCTCTAGGGTTTCAAGAATTTAGCATAGTCTTGTACAGTGGTAATAACCTTTCAATTGGAGAAACTGAATATCATGTTTAACCTTAAATCGGCAATATCTCATTGATAAAAGTAAGCTGAAAAATAATCTCAATTCCTTAAGGGAGAAGTAAAGAGGGAGGTTATATGTATTCAGGAAGACAAAAGGAGAATGTTCAGACTAAAAGTGTTGATAGTTCAGGCTGACTGAGATTGTTGAAGTGTTCTGAGAGCAGACCGAAGGTCAGGAGATAATCTTTTGGCTACCAAGATATGAAACTACCTTTTATCTCATAGATAAAAGATAATTTAAAAGTTCCTCCAGCTGGGGCACCTGGGTGGCTCAGTCGGTTAAGCGTCTGCCTTCGGCTCAGGTCATGATCCCAGGGTCCTGAGCCCCACATCAGCCTCCCTGCTCAGCGGGAAGTCTGCTTCTCCCTCTCTTTCTCCATCTGTGTACTCTCTTTCTCTCAAATAAATAAATAAATCTTTAAAAATAAATGAAAATAAAAAGTTCCTCCAGCATCCTAGGCATTCAAAAGGAGAGACATCATATATATATGCTATATATATATATATATATATATATATATATACACATGCACACATACATACATAAATATATATAAATACACATATATGTGTGTACACACACTCTTTTAGATTATGCAGCCTATTCTCAAAGGAACTTAAGAAATTAGGAAAATAAAGGCATAAGGTATATGGCTACATCTAAAGAAAAGCTGCACAGGAAAATAAAATTTTTGTTCACATTTTTTTCCCTTGGAGATGGTAGCTTACAGAATGCCCATTTATGCTTACTTTGGGGTAGTGTGTGTGTGTGTGTGTGTGTGTGTGTGTGTAAATGAAACTAATTCATAGTAGGTAAATCTTAAGTAGCTAGTTTTTTTTTTTTTTATATCAGCAAATTTTAACTGGAAAGGAATGAGAAATTTGAATTTCTTATCAAATTTGAATTTGACGTTTCTTCTTTAATATCCTTTAAGGATACAAACTATTTGGGGGATGAGAAGGAGTTGAAAATATGACCATTCAACCAATCCTCAAGTGGCTACCAGATACCTGTTACAGATGCTTAGGGAGTTGACAACCATGCATATGATCACCATCAAGGGGCTGAGAAACTCACATGGCTCTAGTGAATTCTAGTCATTAACAAGAACTGGACAACCTCTATCCTATTGCAGGAAGCAACTCGTGGATGCACAGTAAGTCCTGTTATGTCCCATGTATGTCACTTAAGTGCCACATAGAGATTAATTGAGCCATATTAATTAAGATGTTGGAAAGAATTATGCAGTTCATATCCAGGCAATGCAAAAACACTGTTCTATATTCAAGGTGCTTTTTAAAGATTTTGGGAACATAATCAAAAGTAGTTTAAAAGCATTCTAGTTTTTGCTCCAAACATCTCAAGTGGACACTGAGGACCAGGCAATTGTGGCAGGTAGAATTATAATCCCCCCAAAGATGTTCATGTCCTGATCCCCAGAATCCTTAAACATGTTGTCTTGCATGACCAGAAGGACTTTGCAGATGTGATTATATTAAGGATCTTTTTTTTTTTTTTTTTAAGATTTTATTTATTTATTTGACAGAGAGAGACACAGCGAGAGAGGGAATACAAGCAGGGGGAGTGGGAGAGGGAGAAGCAGGCTTCCCACGGAGCAGGGAGCCCGATGCGGGGCTCGATCCCAGGACCTGGAATCATGACCTGAGCCGAAGGCAGATGCTTAACGACTGAGCCACCCAGGCACCCCGATTATATTAAGGATCTTGAAATGGGAAATTATCCTAGATCATCAGAGTGGGCCCAATGTAATCACAAGGGAAGAGGGAAGCAAGGGAGGCAGAGAAGAAGATGGAATGATGGAAGCAGAGACTGCAGTGATTCAAGGCCAGGAGCCAAGTGACGTGGCAGCCTCTGGAAGCTGGAACAAGTAAGGAAATGCACTGTTTTTGAGCTTCCAGAAGGAATGCAGCCCTGAGTGCCCACTTAGATTTCTGATCTCCACAACAGTAAGATAATAAATCTGGATTCCTTTACTCTACAATGTTTGTGGTAATGTTGCAAAAATGTAGAGACATTTTTAGTATTTTAAAGTGTCCATCTCTATCTATGGGATAGGGAAGATGCATCGTGTTCGGAGAGAATCTGTAGGTGTTTAAAGAGTATAAATAATATGGTATTTGGCATAGTTGAAAAATGCTAACAATTCATGAAAAAGTAAACTACTTTATTCTCTAGACATGTTCAGTTATGAAAATAATGTGAAAATTTTTCCCATTTGTTTTTTAGTCCGGAGGTAAAAATTCTAAAATCTTAGTTCAAAGGAACTAAAATATTGGGAGCCACATCTCAAAAAAGATATAAAATGATAATCCTTTCAGTGTGATTTTTTTGATAATAAAAATATCTTTACGTTATAGCATTGTAAAGATAGTATGGACATCAAATTTTTATATGTCATAAGAAATTTAGATTTTTAACAGAAGATTTGGAAAACAGCAAAAGGAAATATTAAAGATTTATCAGTGTATCACCATATAAATGACATCCTTATGTCATTTTAAAACTGAGATTG
Source organism: Halichoerus grypus (assembly GCF_964656455.1). Classification (NCBI taxonomy): domain Eukaryota; kingdom Metazoa; phylum Chordata; class Mammalia; order Carnivora; family Phocidae; genus Halichoerus; species Halichoerus grypus. Next base: position 189,426,278 of record NC_135714.1, read on the forward strand.
CTTTTTAACTAAATGAATCTTTAAAACAAGCAAACAAATGACTAAAAAAATTTGTAAAATATGATGCTGTCAAGTAGGCTATGTCGAAAGAGTTTATTGTATAAATCACATGCTGCTAATTATGCATATTTCCCTCAGACTAAAAAACAAATGGGAAAAATTTTTACATTATTTTCATAAGATAAATAAGTACTAACGATGTAAGGTACAATGGGATCATGATAGCTAACACCTGCTACGTGATATACACAGTTGTTCAGAGGGTAAATCTTAAGAGTTTTCATCAAGATATTTTTTCCCTTTTTTCTTTCTTTTTATACTATCTGCATGAGAAGGTGGATGTTAGCTAAACTGATTGATTTACATATAATGCAAAATAATTACCATCATGCTGTACAGCTTAAATTTAACGGTGATATATATCAATTATTTCTCAATGAAACTGGAAGAAGAGTGTTAAGTATATATGTGTGTATATATATATATGTGTGTGTGTGTGTGTGTGTATATATATATATATATATGTATGTATATAGACATACACACACACTACTAAAGTGAGGAAGCAAAAAGCCTTCAGAGTTATCTTATAACTGGAAGTTTGGACCTCTTGACCTTTCTTCCACTCTGGTAACTGCAAGTCTCATCTCTTTCTCTGAGTGTGTTTTTTTAATTGCATGTGTGAGATCACACAGTGTTTGTCTTTCTCTGTCTGACTTATTTCACTTAGCAAAAGGCCCTCAAGATCTATTATTTTAATACTCTGGACTGCTTTATGTGGCTCTGAATTATAAATCCTTCCTTTCTATAAGTCTTTAGGTACATTCTTGTTTTTCTTAAGCACCTCCAGAATATCATGACAAGTATTTTATTTATTTTTTTTAAAGATTATTTATTTATTTATTTGACAGAGAGAGAGATAATGAGACCAGGAACACAAACAGGGGGAGTGGGAGCGGGAGAAGCAGACTTCCCACTGAGCAGGGAGCCTGATGTGGGACTTGATCCCAGGACCCTGGGATCATGACCTGAGCCAAAGGCAGACACTTGACAACTGAGCCACCCAGGCGCCCTCATTTATTTTTTTTATGAGAAAATAGTTGTTTCTTTAAGAGAAAGTGATAAAAAGCTAAGATTGTATTTAAGGGTCTTCCATATTTCATAAATATTTATATCATATGGATCTTAAATAAAAGATGTTCAAACGCTATTTATTTATAAATTACTAAAGAATCCAAAACTTTCTCTCATTTTCTCCCATGTTCCCTCTCCCATCCCACCCTCAAAATTTTCCAGTATCTGGAAATTCTGTATTTCCAAGGAAAAAAAAAAAAAAAGCTTTCCTCAGTGCAACCTAGAATGTCAATGCAAAGATACAGGCAAAGGATCCTCAGGCCTCAGACAGAGACAGCAAGGGAAATATTCAAAATGGACGAGTGGGGATGGAAGGGTTAAGTATCATTTTATCAGAAATATTCTGCAATTCTTTCCATCTTCATATTTTTGGATGGGGATATTATAAGTAAATGCCAACCCTAAATTCTAGAGTCCTGTATATCTTATATATCTAAATATATATAATTTCTTTTCTACAGAGATAATATACCATGACCTTTTGCCGAGAAACAACTTGAATAAAAACAGGACCATGTTTCCATCAGTTGCCTGGTTGCATTGATGTTCTCTAGGACACATAATAATTAGCTCTACATTTCTTACAGAGGTGATTGTCTTATCGCTCTTTTAACAAGCCTTAATGTTAATACCGTGTTTTCAAAAACATTTTTATAATACTTGAAATTTCCCCCCAAAAGACTAAAATTATGAATCTGTCATTTGGTTGAGTTTTATGTCTTTATATCTTCTAGAGTCAACAAGTAGCGATTTTCTTTACTTATGCCTTGACAGTTTTCAATACCTATATTTTTAAATATCCTACTGTAGAAGTGATCTGAATATAGAAAGCCATAATAAACAATTAGGGTTGTATGCTTAAGACCTCATTCACTCAACAGGAAATTATTTCATCCAGTTTCATATGTACATAATACTAATTTTAAATTGTACTTCTGGTGAAAATAGTGAGAGTTCTCTAATAAAGAAAAGAATATATCTGTAAAGGTAATAACTCTGGTCCTAAAAGACCAAATTTCCTATAATTAGCATTTAACTAAATGCTATTGTGAATTAATTATAGATTGGAAGAAATTAATAGTATGTATAATACTGGTCACAAGCTCATTTCGAAGTCTGTTACTAATTACAAATCAGTGTTACTTGTACAATTAGAAGTTAAATACTACAGATTTGCTCTAATTGGAAAGATCCAAGAAGAGTTCTTGCCTGGATGTGGTATGTGACTGAAGCATCCATATGGAAGCTAGTAATGCAGGTGGACAGCCTTAGGGAGCATGAAGAAACAGCAGGACTCTAGCAAGGAGCTGGAAGATACAAATTAAAAGCACAGAAGTATGTTAGGGAATTGAAACTTGATGTTCGTGAGGCAGAGGTTAGGCAAACACTCACTGGCAAAGTTACAGTAAGAGTTAAACACAAAAACATATTCTACAAACCTTGGTAATCAAAACCAGATCTGAACCTCTGCCATTTCTTTGACCCCAATTTCACCACACCTATAATTGAGCCCATGTAAACTAGACATATGAAAACTGCTAATTTATCCAAGGAACTCGATCTAAATGATGTGAACATTGTTGACAGAACTGAGTGGTTTCTAACCAAACTGTGAATATATTTGCTGTTGGTTTTATTTCTGCAACTTTAAGTGGAAATTTTTTTTACTTCACTGTTTTTTATAGAAATGTATAAGAAAATGGTGATTTCTTGACCCTCATGGCTGGGATTCAAAGGAGAACAGTTTCTGGTCATTTGCATGAGTTTTAATCTTTCCTATAGATGCCTGATAGTTTGCCCCATCTTCATTGTTCCCCAGCAACGTGAAAGACAGTGGTTTGCAGATGCCGTAACCCAGACAATGTCAGATTTTGATGAAACCCTCATAGACCTGCACTTCCTGAAGAGCTTTGCCCCCTGAGGTTGTCAGAAAATCTCACTTTAGCTCCACGAGGTAAAAGCCCTAACTTCGGCTTTTTAGGCTTAGATTTTGAACCTTCCTTAACTCTGAAAATGATGGAAAAGTGTTAACTGAAGAAAGAGTTATCTATTTTAACCTTTGGATGGTCCTCACAGGCTTTCCTAGAATCAATGAGTAGAATAACTTGATGAGTCCAAAGGGAAGCCACTACCTGTGGAGGAGAACTGGGTATCCCAGCCTTGAAGACAGATCCTGAGATTGCTTTGTGCTATGAAGCTGAAACTCAGTCTACATGTAGGAACTTAGCTTCAAATTTAGTTCAGGAGCGATCTGCTATTACATTGCTTCTTGCAAACTTACCAGTTGGAAAGTGTCTCTGTCTGCTCAGGCTGCTATAACAAAATACTGCAGACTGGGTGGCTTAAACAAAAGAGGTTATTTCTCATGGTTCTAGAGGCTGGGAAGACTAAGATCAAGGTGCTGGCGGATTCATTTCCTGGTGCAAGCTCTCTTCCTGCCCTGAAGATGAAAGCTTTCTCACTGTGTCCTCACATGGCGGAGAGAGAAAGCAAAAAAACTCTCAGCGTCTCTTTGTATAGGGTCACTAATCCCGCCATGAGGACGCCACCCTCATGACTTCTATACAAAATTGTCTTCCAAAGTCTGGTCCCCAAATACCATGATAGGGGTGGTTAGGAGTTCAACATAGGAATTTGAGGGGGAACACAATTCAGTCTGTAGCAGGAAGGCGTCCCAGATTTTTAAGTTATGGTCTCCGAGTTACCAGTCCAACATAAAGTTGAAGAAGAGATGTATGAACAGTTCTATCAGGGTGAGTCTCAAATGTAATTCATGCTCAGGCATAATTTTAGCTAAAACTCATTTGATACTTCATTTAACAAAAGCTACTTTCAGTAAAGCACAAAAGGAAATCAATGCTAGAGTTCTTACAATTCATTTTGACCTAGCCTATGAACAGAAAAATCCAGTACCTTTTCCATCAAGATAGCACTTTAAAAGAGAGCATTTTGGGGGCACGTGGGTGGCTCAGTTGGTTAAACGACTGCCTTCAGCTCAGGTCATGATCCCAAGGTCCCGGGATCGAGCCCGCATTGGGCTCCCTGCTCCACGGGGAGCCTGCTTCTCTCCCTCCCACTCCCCCTGCTTCTGCTCTGTCTCTCTCTCTCTATCAAATAAATAGATAAAATCTTAAAAAAAACCAAAAAATAAATAAAAGAGCATTTTATACTTATCATTAACTAATTTCCTTGAAGAGAGAAAAAGTGAAGCTGCTTTATATCCTCTTCAACCTACCCTCATACCAAAGGGGTTTCCTAACTTAGAAGATTTGCTATTTTTATGAATACAGAGTTAGAAATTTATTTTGAGGTTCCTTTATCATTTTTTTAGCTCTCTGAAAGCCCTACAGGAAATGGGGGAATTTGCAACATAATATAACCAGACTAAACAACCAAGAACAGTTTTAACCCAGATACTGTCCTGGACAGATATTGTGGGAGCTGCGAAAATCAGTAAGATGCAGATCCTGCCTGGGGTTCTGTCCCCAAGGAAAACACAGAGAAGGGCCCTCCCTTTTAGGAAGAGGACACCATAGTAGCTGAAATAGAACACAAAAGTGTGTCAGGGCACTGTGAAAATGGTGAACAGCCCCTGTGGTTTCAGAAACAGTCTTTCCTGGACTGGTGGAGAGAAGGAAAAAAAAAAAAAAAGCTGAGATCAAAAATATTTTGATGTAAGACTAATATACCTTAATAAGAAATTATCCCTCATAGACTATATTTAATTAAAGGAAGAAATTTAAAATACATGTATTTTTCTTTCAGGCAATCAGAGCAAACACAACAGAGAACAAGTTACTTCAAAAGTATTAAATTATATGTTGTCATTCAAAACAATCATAGACATATTTAAAAGGAAAGCTATGTGTCAGGCAAGAAACATATTGGACTTCTTTTTTTTTTTTTTTTTTCTTTTCAAGCATCACTTACTGCTTATTAGCCATAAAATCTTGAAACAGTTTCAGATATATTGTAATTAAACTGATGAAGTGCCCAGGAGGCGTGTAGCACATAGTAGATACTTAGTTTTATTCTCTTCCTATTGGGACAAGTCTGAGAAGGGGGCGGGGAGGGAAACATAAGAAGGGAATGGTGGGAAAAGGAGGTCAAGGTACTTTATTACTATAAATTATTTCCCACGCTGGTCTTTTCCTTGGAGACAGGAGCTGATGCACAGCTCTTATATATCAACTGTAGCAGCCACTGCACTTACAGATTTGGTGTGCTCTCTCGAGAGGCAAAACTTTCTAAATAAAAAGTGTGAAGCATAGACGTAAGGCTAATGAACTTAAGGCTAAGGAACAGCCCACTTCGAGGGGATATATGTACATGGGTATATGTACATAAACATATATCCCCTCAGAGGATATAGACTCCAATATAACAATTTTATAATATCCGACCACTCATGTGTCAAAGAAAAGAAATGTTATATCCACTCTACTTTTAATATGTATATTTTTTCATTACTAGGTCTTTTTAGGTCTTGGGAAATAAAGTCTAATTTTTCAACAGGCCTTTTAATAGACTCTTTGAGTAATTTTCCAAACCCAGGTTGTTATTTAAATATGCATAGGAACAAGAATAAGCTTTCATTCTGAGAATGAAGTGTAAATGCATAAACTTACTGCTCTATTCAATATTACTATTTTTAATTCTAGTTCAAATAAAAATATATTACAGACCTTTTTCTCTTAATACTGTAATAATTTTAACTTCTGACAAGAACTATTTTTCAGTGTTTCTTTACAGAATAGAAACAATAAATTTTAAAGTACAATGGTTCTCCGTTTTCTAGCACAGAGAAACATGCTGTAGTAGACATTGTCTTTGGTCCACTGGTTTACCAAAATGCTGTGATTTCACCTAGAGAGCTAAATCTGGGTGTTCAGAACAAACACATTCTTCATAACTTTATTTTTCAGGAAGCTGTAAATCAGACATAAGCATTTTCCTTTAAAACTTTCTTTTAGATGAAGGTGCTTGTGTATGTGAACGAGTATTCTTTTATAAGTTATCAAAAAAAAAAAAAAACCTGTATGGAATTTATTTTTTCCCTACTACAGAGAGAAAAAGCATCCTAGATTTAGAGATAGAGTCTCACCTTTATCCTGAAAAAGTAGAACTTTTTATTTATTTATTTTTTTTATTTTTTATTTTTTTTAAAGATTTTATTTATTTGACAGAGAGAGACACAGCGAGAGAGGGAACACAAGCAGGGGGAGTGGGAGAGGGAGAAGCAGGTTTCCCGCTGAGCAGGGAGCCCGATGCGGGGCTCCATCCCAGGACCCTGGGATCATGACCTGAGCCGAAGGCAGACGCTTAACGACTGAGCCACCCAGGCGCCCCAAAAGTAGAACTTTTTAAATAAAAATATGTACCCAGTAGACCTCAAATGTAAAATTGACTTTTAAAAATATATTCAATTTCTGTACTATGACAGTTTAATATCTTGAGCTAATACGCTCGCTCCTGAAGGACTATTTTCCCAGAACATTTTGGTGCCAGGGTTACTTTTAAGTAAAAGCGTCCACAGAATTTACGGATGGGCCAGACGGTTTCTGAAGCAATTCTACACTTCCCTTAAATGGAACATGCACTGTTTAAAAAGAACGTCTCTGTTTATCAGATATTATAGGATGTGATTTGCTTCAAGCTGTGAGGCAAATCTGGCAATCCAGTTAAAATCAACATGAAAGTTTGTAAAGCAATTTGTGGTCTGCAGTAAAAAGTGCTGAGTTGATCTCTAAATAAGTAAAGATGTTGCTCCCCAGGGCAAAAAGTACAGGATAATGCACAGATAATGTTTTGTTTTTCTTTACGTTTCCCAGTGGGTGCAAGTTTTAATAAATTAACCCAGCCCTGGTATGAATGTCCCAGGTACTGCAGAGTTCATATGTCTAATTTTCATTCATTAACTCATCTCTCCCTTAGCTTTGTTTTTCTAACACATAGAGTTGACCAAGATATCATTATTTGCTTTAGTTCTTCAAAATGAGTATGCTTTTAATCTGTTCTCATGAGATGGGAGAATTGTTCTCCCTCAATTAGTCTCCTGGTTCTGCATATGCACTCCCTACTTAGCTAAGTGTGCCAGCCTCAGAGAGAACAACCAGCACTCCAACGCTGTTCATTATTTGAGTTGTCATATGAACTGCTTCTTTAAAATTGCTCCTGACTTTGTGAAGAATAATCCTTTTAAAATTAGCTCTTTTCTTTCTGTAGTGCTGGCTTTCATTGCTATGTATTTTAGCTTTCATTTTCTTCATCATTTACTCACAAGGCTACCCATCAAATAAAATAACATCAATCAAAAAAAAAAAAAAAGACCACATTAATCAGACAAAAACTTGACTAAAGAGTAAATATCTCTGTATATGAACACTGTCAGGCTAGCTGACTAGATTTCCTCAGAGGCATGGATGGCCCATTCTAATTCTAAAAATTTGTTTTAGCTCAGTTACATAATGGCAAGTTTCAATTAAAAAAAAAAAAAGGCTTACTCATTGATACTTTGATCTATATTTCCTTAGATGACTCATGTTGAGACAAATAAGATGGCACTTGCCGTTTTTAAAGAAAATAGGTGATCACGTAACTCAGGTTGTTCTTTTATTAATTTATACTTGTGAAGCTTGAATCAATTGCTGAAAGGTAGCGTTAAGGTTTCAATCTCATGAGATTGTGAGTCCTAGCCTGGGTGCACCAACTTTCACTGTGTCCTGATTAGTTTTACCAATAGCAGTTGAGGAATCCAGTTTTAATGAATTTTGATCCTAATTCTCTACAGAATGAATCTGGTTGAGCTCTTTCTACTTCTCCAAGGCTTAGTTTAATGTCCTTTGGCAAACAGCCCATTCTCACAGATATGCCAGTTGGAATGTGAAAGTGGAGCCCATTATCCTTTTCAGCTGACATGTTTCTTTAACACTTGACATAAGTCTCAGACTCTGCACACATTGCAGTGCACCTACTCAGGAACAGTGAGGCCATCCTCTGCAAAGAGGAAGTCATGGATGATGTCTGTACATGGATAGTATGCTATGATGTACCCTGCAGATTTGTACTCCACAGTGTCTCAGCCGCTGACATGTGCCAAACACAACTTAAAGACACTACTCCGATCCATAGCACATGCTACTTATATGTCTTTATTTTCTAGCTGAAAGCAGTCCAAAGACTGCTTATTTGCAAGCCCCACAGTAGCATTCAGACCCCTTGGACGATCTGGGTTTTGTTTGTTTGTTTGTTTTTTCACTGCAGGTGCAGGGAAATAGCATTCAGCTGATCGCATCCAGTCTGACATTGACCTTTGCTGGCTACCTAGAAAGGATGCTGGCTTCTTAGGAAATAATGATAGCATAGTATGGTGGGGAAGAGTGAACGTTTTGGAGCCAGACTTCCCAGGTTTGAATCCAAGCTCCAACACTTGATTGATGCTTACCTACGGACCCAATACTTAACCTCCCTGTGCCTTAGTTTACTTATTGTAAAATGGGACATAGTTCCATTGCCTAAGTCAAAGAATTGTTGAGGGGATTAAATAAAATGATGTCTATAAAGTCCTCAAAGTAGTGCTTGGCACAAAGAAAGCACTTACTAAATGTTAGATGTTTTTGTTGCTATATACTACATCATCATCATCATCATCATTATTATTATTATTATTTAAGGTGAAGTAACTTTCATTTCACAAATCCATACAGTTTCATTTAAGCATCTTCTTTTGAGTACACAGGCACTTCCGAACCCATGCATTCACAAAAGAAATTGGAATTCTGATCTCAGCATTGATTTTGTGGCTATATTCTCAGACCTACACTGATTGTCCCCTACCTGTTAAAATTTTATTATTTGTAGCATATTCCCCCAAAATCAGATGGTCATGGTTGATGTAAATTCTTGGCTCAATCTGAAGCAAAGCTTCTAATCTGAGATGCAGCTGAATGGCTGCAGTTTAAGTCCCAAATCCTAGATATTTACCTCCTCCAATATAAGGTTAGAAAAACCAGCAACTCACAGGGACCAAACTTTGCAGAGTTCATAAAGCAGCACAGTCCAGTCAGCGAAAAAAATGTTTTAAAAGACATTCCAATACTTGAATTGTGCTTCTAGGGAAAGGTCAGTAAGACTCTAAGTCACAACCCACAGCACCATTTCTCAAAAGCATTTTTTTCTTCTCACTGTTCTTTCCCAACCTGAACCTCCTTGCTTTTACTTTCTCCTTTCTTTGTAATGTAGATTGATTTAGGCTCTCAAGCCAGGGAACCAGTAGGATAGAAACTTAATCTCCTCAGAGTGTGCTGGGGGGGGGGTAGTAGAGGGGGTGAAGGGACAGGCATAGGACAGTCACACACATGTTAATGAATTTGGTCCTGAAATCAACTTGGCAAACCATCAAATGTAAAATGTAAAACCAGAGAGCTTATGAATTGTAAATCTACTTAAACCTGCTTTTTTTTTTTGAAATGTAGGGATGACTCAGTTTCTCAGGATGTTTTGAGCATCTACTATGTGTTAGAAATTAGGAAGATTTGGTCTCTTTTTCTCAATTAGGTCATAATACAGTGGGAGAAACACACAAGTAAAACAACAGTAATTTGATGATAGAATTATGCACAGGGTGATATGAAAGTGTGAGCCAAATGCCATCTTGTGGGCTCTATTTTAGGTGGGATGGCAGACGGAGCAAAAGCTTTCTTGAGGTGACTCTGAAAGTAACTATCTTTGTCATTTACTTCAGACTGTTATTGTCTCATATTCTTAGAGATCCTATGATTTCTCTTTGATTTGGTATAGTCTGTTTCAGTTTTTTGTTTCTGCCCTTTTTTTAAAGATTTATTTCTTTTAGAGAGAGAGAGAGGGTGCAAACAAGGACGAGCAGGGGGAGAGGGAGAGAGAGAATCTCAAGCAGACTCTACACTGAGTGCAGAGCCCAATTCAGGGCTTGATCTCACGACCCTGAATTCATGACCTGAGCCAAAATCAAGAGTCTGCCGCTTAACCAACTGTGCCACCCACACGCCCCTTGTTTCTGCCTTTTAACTCTGTCATAGTATATTGTTTGTTCATGTGGTGTTACTCTAATTTGTAATGAACTCATCTGAAAAAGCATCTTTTTCATAAGCATTGTTTATATATGATTGTCCAGATACATGATGCCCTAGTACAATATTGTCCCCAAAATCACATTATAGATTAAATTAGCTTCCCTGGGTTGACATATACATTAAGCCATCATGTGTGGCATTGTTTCTAAGGAAAACTTGTTCTCAACTGAAGAAAATTCAACTTAGAAGGGGGTGGTAGAGACCCTAAATCTAGAATGTCAAGTCTTAATATCTTGTTCTCTCTTTGCATAATGCTAATTACCTTGCACAGGAAGCCTGTTTTGCTCTACTTTATAACCTGCTAGTTTTATCCAAAATATATGGCTTGTATTTTCCACTTAATGTGCTGAAATTAAAAAAAATAGTATTTTATTTTGCTGTGGGTTATTACTTAGGTGCTGAATTTATTTTGTCCTCTGTGCCCTTAGTTGTCTCTTATGCTGGTTTTAAGTTTATTTACTTACTTTGAACTGTGGATGGTGAGAGAAATGAATTGATGCAGGTGAAATCTAATCACAGATAATACAACAGCTGCTGCTAATACAAATGGTCAAGTAAGCCTCAAGCAAAATAAGACTCCACGCCTGGCAAAAATGGAACTTAAAAACATGCTGACATTAATAGGAAAAAGTGATATAAATTCATTCAAAAGTATAGCAAAGAAAACCCTGAATGTTCCTGGAGAACTCAAAAGAGACAGTCGCAAATTCTTCCATCAAGATTTATGGTATGCTTCTTTAAAAAGTAACCGGGCTTGCAAAACATGTACTTTACAACAATTTTGCCATTTCTGCACTTTGCAAAATTCATTAAAGGAAATAATCAAATTAATATACAATTTTGAATTGCTCATGTTAATATGAAAATTAAAAATGATTAAAAAGGGCTTTCCGAGAGTGTCATCTCCTCATAAAGATTTCATTTTCTTATCACAATCTCTTAGATCAGTCTCTCTGTTTTGTAACACATTTAGCATTTATGCTTCTATATTTCCTCTTTGTTTATTTTATTGGTCATCATTAGAATGTAAACTCCAGCAGGACAGGAACCGTGTCTATTTTGTTTAGCTTTCAATGTCCACCTCTAGAAAATGCCTGGCACATAGGAGATCAGTCGAAACTAGTTAAAAGAATGGATAAATCAATGTGTAATTCGGCAGACCCTGGGACATCCTAATGGTTGCAGATAATGGCATCAAATAAAGGATAAAACTGTTTCAGATTCTGAATGAATGTACAGAAGATGTTCAATAGGCAGAACTCAGAGGGCCTAGATTTTGTAATAAAGAGAAGGGATGGTGGATTTCCGTTACGTCACAGTCAATCACTAGGAGCCATTTTATAACATAATTCACAGATGAAACTCTGTGGAAACAAATTTAGTACCCACTGAGTAGTTGATGAGTCTGCTCAGAGGAGAAAGGGAATTTTATTTGTATTAGGCATGTATTGTAAAACCTGTAGCTTATTTTAGGAATGCTGATGTAATTAGCCTTAATTGGAACTGTAATTCGAACTTTGAGAGAAGTTCCACAAAGAAATAAATATACGTCTAACCCCCAACGCACTGATTATGACGCAGGCAGACTGAGTCTGAGGACCCAGGGGAGGATCCCACAGGACCTGCCAAGAGAATCCTTGGTTTCATGAAGGATAGAAATCAAATTCGAGCCAGAAAAAGTGAAAACAGAGTTTACTGAACAGTGTGACAGGTAGAGAATAGCAGACAGAGTGGGATACACAGAAAAGAAAGGGAGTGAATCTTGTTATTGCTTGGGGCGAAGGGTTTGTATTAGAAAAAAGGTCTAGGGAACATGTCCCTCCAGGAATCCAGGGTAGGATCCAATCAAAGGTGTCAGGTGAACAATAGGTTATTTCATTACCACAGGGGGATATTGATGCCAGCCTCAGCTGAGGTGTGTTTGAAGCTAACGTCTGGAACATGTTGGGATCTGACTCTTAGGTGTTATCAGTTGTTTGGGCCTAGGACAAAACTCAGAGAATGATTCACTTTTTTTGCTTCCCCCTTGAAGGGAACATAGCTTCTTTGGCTTATTCAGAGGCAAATACGGAACAGGAGTAAATGGGGCTTAGCGGAAAAACAACAGAGAAGGAGCCTTTCTAAAAATGGATCCCTTCAGCTTCTCTACTTCAGTAAGAAATGTAAATTTTTCCAAGGGTTTCATGGTGAGAAGAAAGAAGGAAGCATTTCACACATCAAACCACAAAACACTCCAAACATGCCTTTTCTCTTATTTACAAAATTTCTTCAGGCCTTGAGAGCTGCCACAAATCTCTCTCTCCCTCTCTTCCTTGTAAACATGTTTTTTTCTTCTTTGACCCACATTCTAATCCTCTTATATCTTTCTTCTACCTCAAATTCTTATCATTGGGTTTTTCTAATTCTTTTTTTTTTCTTAAGATGGAAAAATTCAGCCATCTGTCCCCACCCCAGTTTTTGTCTGCACCCATCACCTCTCTTAGCAAAATAGTATTCCTCAGAATTCATCCTTCTTAAAAGGCCTGAGAAAAGGAAGAAGAGATTACAAATGGTAAGAAAAATAATGTAAATGGTGAGAAAAATAAGAAAACGACATGTATTATAGAAAGTGTCCTAGAGGAAATCATCAGCAGTCTCATCTTGGAATCTCTAGATACTTAAACTCTGTTGCAGGAGAATAGGGCACGAAGGATTCTTTGTATCAGGTCTGCTTAGTCTGCTGGAAGAATTTACAAAGAGGAAACTTAGAATAATGGCGGATGTGTATCTAAGCGATTAAGGGATGGGGAAGAGCTAAAAGATGCAACTTTTTGAGGAAAAAATGATGTAGATAGGATAATTGAGGTTGGTTATTAGCTGGTTATTAAAGAGAGGGACAGTTTTTATTGTGACAATGAGTCAAATGAGGTAAACAAACTGAATTGGCCACGAATTCTTGAGAAAGTTGGACTAAATGCTAGAAGGGCCATAATATTCTTCAAGACCTTAATAAAGAGTTATATTCAGTGGTGAGCAGACCCCATCCCCATGTATTAATGAGAAAACAAAGACCAGTTTCAGGGAGAGGTACATCAGCAGCTGTCTTAGTCCCTTCAGGCTACTATAACAAAATACCACAGACCGGGTGGCTTAGAAACAGAAACTTAAATCTTTCAGTCCTGAAGTCTGGAGGTCCAAGATCAGGGTGCCCGCATAGTCAGGTGAGGACCTTCTTCCAGGTGGCAAGCTTCCTGTTTTATCCTCACATGGCAGAAGGGGCGAGGGATCTCTTTGGAGCCTCCTTTATAAGGGTGCTAATCCCAATCATGAGGGTGGATCCCCGCCTCCTAACCTTCCCCTGCCCCAACCCCACTAATACCATTACCTTTGTGAGTGACGATTTCAATATATGAATTTTGGGAGGACACAAATATTCACACCATGTTGACAATTGGCAAAATTGCCACTTGGACAAACCAGGTAAATCTGGTTATTTGCATAGCCCTTGAGATTTTTTTTTTTTTTTTTTAAATCTGGATTACTTTTCCCAAGGTCAGTATAATTTCTCATTCAAAAAGAAATGTTAACTTTTCAAAAATTCTTCATATCTGTCATAGCCAAGAATGTGTTGAGGGTGGAACAAAGCTCCCTGAACTGTCAAAATCCATTACACAAAATTTATGTGGTTATTCATACCCATTATATTAACATCATTTTTTATACAGCGTTAAATTATAATTGATACTGAATTGATACTAAATGGGTCCAAGCATCTTTGATTTTTCTAAATATCTTTGACTTCAAATATCTGTAATTTTTCAGATCTTGTGACTGTTTTTGATACATTTTTGTTCTTTTATCTGCTTTCAAACCACTGTCATTTTTGTTTTGTCATTACGTATATAGTCATTTATATATATAATGTATGTATAATGCATATAATTCTTTCTGAAATGCGCTTTTATTTTATTTTTTTTAAGATTTTATTTGAGGGCGAGAATGCGAGAGAGCGCGAGAGAGCGAGCTAGAGAGAGAGCGCGCACGCGCGCATGAGAGGCAGGAGGGTCAGAGGGAGAAGAAGCTTCCAAGTGAGTAGGGAGCCAGATGCAGGACCTGATCCTGGGACTTCAGGATCATGACCTGAGCTGAAGGCAGTCGCTCAACCAACTGAGCCACCGAGGTGCCCCTCTTCTGAAATGCGCTTTTGAATGTATTGCAGCTTAGGTGACATTTTTACTATGCCCATTTGAAATGATTTTAAAATAATGTGATCTAAATGGAAACAAAATGTACTCTTTTATAAGTAAAATGCTTATGTTTCAAAGCAAGCAATTTGTGAGATGAAATTTGTCTAGAAGTTCTTTCTCATGCATACACACATACATACACTTCTATATATTTCTCCCCACCCCCTTTGAAGCCATAAATAAAAACAGATTTTAAAGATTACTTTTACATCAAAGGATATATTCAGATCATTGTAAAAATTCACTAAAACAAGTATCATTGGTCCCCAAATATATTTTGATGATTCATATATTCTTATTCAATAAATGTTTATTGCATATCTGTTATGTACCAGCCATTGTTCAAGTAATCTGAGGAGCAGTAGTTAATAGCCAAGGCATTCTTGAGTATGAAATTTGAATTCATTACTTTCTCAAAAGTCAAATTACATATAAGCATCAAGTTTTATTTTAATATTAAATTATAAGCCAATTAATTTAAAAATATAGACATTTCTTCCAGAAAACTATCACATAAAATGTCATTCTCCTGTATTTGCGTACCTTGGAAATTTTACTAAACTTTCAATTTGACATTAGGACACCAGGTGAGGGGGTGCCTAGCTGGCTCAGTCAGTAGAGCATGTGACTCTTGGTCTCAGGGTTGTAAGTTTGAGCCCCATCTTGGGTGCAGAGATTACCTTAGAAATAAAATCGTAAAAAAAAAGACTTATCTATTAATAGTATTTATTAACTATCCTCCTAGAGGGGTGTTCAATAAACATTGTGGATGAGCTATTCTCTATGTGATTAAAAAAAATTAAACTAGTTAAATGCACTCAATTTGTATCTGCTTATAGAGTTTGTCAATGTATTACTTTTTTATGAATTGAACAAGCTAGAATTTAGTATACATTTATTTTATTTTATTTTTTTAAAGATTTTATTTATTTGACAGAGAGAGACACAGTGAGAGAGGGAACACAAGCGGGGGAGCAGGAGAGGGAGAAGCAGGCTTCCCGCGGAGCAGGGAGCCCCATGTGGGGCTCGATCCCAGAACCCTGGGATCATGACCTGAGCCGAAGGCAGACGCGTAACGACTGAGCCACCCAGGCGCCCCAGTATACATTTATTTTAGAGCTTTTTTATTTAGTTGAAATAACATCGATCTGTTTATTTCCATTGAATTCAATGTGAAAATCCATGAAAGACACATATTTTTGTTCTTCAAAAGTCAAATAATTCATTATTCATTGAAGTCAGATGTTTATTTTCTATTAATTATAGTTTTGGTAGATGAATGAACAAGTTACATGGTTAGAGGTTCTTTAAAGCATCTATCTTTTTAGAAAGATATTATTTGTAATCTTAGCTCGTTTACTTGGACTTTTACCATTTCTCTGGAGAGAAGTAAATAGCTTTTTATGAAATTCATTTTGTCCTTCGCAATTTCAGGAATTTAACAGTTAATAGAGTTTAAAAAGAATATAGAGCCTGAGGGAAAACAGAAAGATTTTTTTAGGTCAAACATTAATAAAATTTTGATATAAGATACTGTTTTCCAAAATTACTCTTTCTTGTCATTGTTATAGATATCTTTGTTTATTGAACCACAGTCTTAGCATATGATCACTCTGAGTTTATATTAATCACATGTGTACATATAAAATCATCTGTACATAAAGATTTAAATCTTATTTTTCAGTTATAAAAATGCTTAGGCTATATTTAAAGACTGGGAAAAGTACTTGTGTAAATAATTCATTTTTAAATATTTCTTAAGCTAAGATTTCTTTACAGAGAAGTTCATATCTCACAAATATTTACACTTGAAGGGAAACAGGCAATTAAAATTTTATCTATTATAATAATGAATATTTGAGCAAGCAAAAATGTGTTTCCTGTGTGTTACTGCTGTTCTTACACTAATCTTAATGATATTACAGTGAATGCCCCCCATGAGGTTAAGACATCAACACAGGCCCCTCACTGCTTCCCTTTCTGTAATATAATATTTTTATTTGTGTTTTTCAAAATTTACTGCCATGTACTTTAAATATTAATTTTTGTGCTTTTATGATTATAGTGAAAAATCAAAGCAACTAGATGTCTGTCATCTAAAATGAGTTAATACTCACAGAATAAACTTAGAACCTTGCATGAGATCTCTTAGAACATATTTAATTTAGATGACAAATGTGCAACTTGCTCTTTTTTAAAGTATCTATTTTCCTTTTGTGATTCGGTTGTTATATTTGGAGAAGCTGACAGAGCATTTGCAATTGCAAGGCATATTTCTCATGGTTTATATTTTACATTCTGATTTGTAGTCCTAGTCAATCAATTTGATTAAATTGGTTCTGTACCAGGTTGCCATTTAAAAGAACATCAAGCCAATTCTGCTTAGTGTCTAAGTGGTAGTAATTTAGATGTGCAGGGAAGTACATGATGTCTTCCGGAGAGATAAGTTACCACCAAAGAATGACAAAGTAGGAACAAAGAATGGCAGAGTAAAGTAATGATTATATAACAAAAAATGTACGCCTATTTTACATTCATAAATGTATACGCTTTAAAAAAGGAATAGTTTGGGGGCGCCTGGGTGACTCAGTCGTTAAGCATCTGCCTTCGGCTCAGGTTATGATCCCAGGGTCTTGGGATCGAGCCCCGTATCGGGCTCCCTGCTCCGCAGGAAGCCTGCTTCTCCCTCTCCCACTCCCCCTGCTTGTGTTCCCTCTCTCACTGTCTCTCTCTGTCAAATAAATAAATAAATAAATAAATAATAAAAAATAAAAAATAAATAAAAAAGGAATAGTTTGTTAAATGACAAAATTAATTTTTTCATTCTTGGAACAAAATTAGGCGATTCATTTTTCCTTTTTTTTTTTTTTAATGTCCTTATCTGAATCTCCTTTATCATAGTATATTATAGGTCTCCCTGGTACACATGGGCCAGCATACTTACATAATAAGAGGATACACCAGGTCAGCGTCTGAACAAAACGTATTGATCCGTATGGTTGTTTTCCCATAGAGCAGTTCTGTGAAGCTCCTCATACTGTCAGTTCAGATATCCTAGAGTTTCATCCTTACCTCCACAATCTGAAGATTGAGGGAGAAAAATTATTCACAATGGCTTTAGAAAACAACAGGAATTTTGCCCACGGTTCAAGGATATGATGGGGGGGGGCGGGAAATCAAAGAAATTAAGAAATGTCCCCAAATGAGTCAAAATCTCACTCTCTGGTAGAGCCCCCCCAGTGCCTCCCGTAAAAGCAAAAACGTTATAGTTGCTCATGATACTTCAGTACAACCACCTAGGCTCAGGTAACTGCCACAAAACATCAAACTGAATTTAACATCACAATTTAAATATTAAAAGCCTCTAGGGAGCTACATAAGCAAATATACTATTAGAACAATTTGAAAGAATTTTAAAAAATGTGAGAAAGGAGAGAAATGTCAGCAGGGAGGAATGAAAAGAGGGCTTGACTGTATCTGAGTTGTTTATTAAAAAATAACAGGGGGCTCCTGGGTGGCTCAGTCATTAAGCTTCTGCCTTCGGCTCAGGTCATGATCCCAGGGTCCTGGGATCCAGCCTGCATCGGGCTCCCTGCTCCGCGGGAAGCCTGCTTCTCCCTCTCCCACTCCCCCTGCTTGTGTTCCCTCTCTCATTGTGTCTCTCTCTGTCAGATAAATAAATAAAATCTTTAAAAAAATAAAAATTAAAAAAAAACTGAAAAAAAACAAAACAAAAAAACCTGAACCAAATACCTAATTGTTCACATTTATTAAAATTTCTTGGCACATGTGTTCTATTCTCTCCACTTTTCTAATTGAAATATTTCATTAAAAAAAAATCTAACCAGCAATACAAATTTCATTCTTATCCTCAATGTTATTATTTTCAAATATTTTCTACATAATATATCTGAACTATAGGGAAAATGTTTTTCTATATGGAGAAAGTAATTTATCAGTCTCAGTGTTAACTGCCAAAGGACAAAAGAACGTGCAATACTATTCATTTTCTCTTCTGGAGAAAAAAAAAACATGCTTCCTATCAACAGATATTAGATAATCTGAAAGTAGCCTTGACTACTCCCAGCTGACTTGACAGTCTGTGGAATTGATATGATAAATATTGCCTGGAGGTTAATTCCCGGCAAAGTTATAGGAACAACACCTCAAGTGAAACTCTCTTGCAGGCAGCTGAAGACTTGATAAAATCAAATACTGGGTTTTAAGAATAAGAATGAGACCATGATTATGATTATAATAAATCTCAGTGGGGGAATTTGTATTACCTATCAAAGATTTTAATTTTGGCAAGAATTATTTCTTTTGAAAGAGGAATCCTGTTGCAATTCATACTCCATTGAAAACTAGAGAAAACATTCACTCAAAAATGCAGCTCTACAAAGACTCCTTTGAACTTTTAGGATCCTGGGTTCTTTTAATAAGATCTAGTGATGTTAGTCCCTCAAGAATATCTGATCTCTGATAGCTGAATTTCTGTAGCCCATTGGGAATTGGATTACTTTTGACTCATTTGTGAAAGGTACACTTAATCTTCATGAGTTGAAGAGACTCCTTCCCCTAATTGACTCACTAGTCCCCAGGAGCAGTTTCTTTTAAAAGTTAAAATGTGATCTAATTTTCAGAGATAAATACTTGCCATTCTCTCATCAGATCAAAAGAATTCTCACAGCATTCATTATCAATTTTGTAAGGATAGAAATTTAGACTCTAGATATAGTTCCTGCGATATTAATACTTCCTCAAACCTGGTCTACTAAAATCCAAGTTGACTAAAGTCTTAGTGGATCTTACATTAAGTGATATTTACACCTGAAAGGACCATGTTCTAGCCCAGCCTTTCAAAAAGCACATTTGAAACAACTTAAGACAGCTATTAATTGCATGCATGTACCCCAGATATACCAAACAAGAAAAAACATCTTCTTCCCTGCTGTTAACATCATTTTATTGTTTCTAAATGGAAGAGAATGAAGAAATCTCTGAAACACTTGAGTAATTACTGTCAAAAACAATTTATTATCAATTACACTAAAATAAAATCGTTACATTTTGTAAATGTGTCCCTCAGTAATATGTATAATACTAAGTAAGTCTACTCAGAAATCTTTCTATTCAACAAGTTGAGGCCACATTGTAGGGTTAAAACCATGCCTGTGTTCCATATCTGGCCTTTCCATTAACTGTGTGACTTTAGTTAAACTATTTTCCTTTATATTCCTCAGTTTCCCCAAGTGTAAGGAGTAAAGGGCAGAGTCTTGTCTACATTATGTGACTCTGATAGTAGAACGAGAGAATAATACAGAAAGATTTCGATCTGTGGGAGATATTCAGTAAAGAGCTGCTGTTTTCATTTAACTCACAGTTAATGATGTGGGAAACAAAGGCAGAAGAAAAATTATTAATTTCCTCACTACTTACAGCTCAATGACAAATCCTTGAAAAAAGGCAGAGTGACCTTCCTCTAGGGACTCAGCTGCCTCCATGTTAATACTTTGCTAAGGGCAACAGGTAATCTTAGCCCAACTCCCAGGATCCTGTGTCTACTTTAACATATAAAAATTCCTTTGGAAACTTCCTTTATCTCTACCCCCCAAGCAAATGACCCACCGATATACATCTGAAGAGTCTCATGACTCAGGTTTTATTAGACAGTAATAAATCACCATTTCCCAACAATAGCTAGCCCCCTCAAGGTCCTGGAAACTTTGCTTCCAAAATTCCTTAGAGACTGGTGCTATCCTTACCCCCCCACACCTTGAAAGTATATAATGGGCCACTCCTCATGACCCCAATGCAGCTCTTTCTGCCCATGGGTCCTGTCCCCATGCTTTAATAAAAGCACCTTTTTGCACCAAAGATATCTCAAGAATTCTTTCAAGACCCTAATGTTGGGGCGCCTGGGTGGCTCAGTCGTTAAGCGTCTGCCTTCGGCTCAGGTCGTGATCCCGGGGTCCTGGGATCGAGCCCCGCATCGGGCTCCCTGCTCAGCGGGAAGACTGCTTCTCCCTCTGCCTCTGCCCCTCCCCCGCTGCTCATGTGCTCTCTCTCTCTCTCAAATAAATAAAATCTTTAAAAAAAAAAAAAAAAAGACCCTAATGTCTTTTCCTACTTCAGTTAACACCTGATGGAAAGTCCATCTTAATAAGAATGTGGTTCTATTTTGATTAAATTTAAAAATATTTAGACTAAGTCTGTCAATTTTATATTAAATGGCAGTGTTCTCCATGATTTCAAGCAAATTCCTGCCTCAGTTGTTTGGCCATGTTTTATATTTCCTTCCAAGGATAAATTTTGATCTGTTTTTGGCCACATCTAGAAAGAAGTAGACTGATCCAGGCAATTCCATAAGTCTAGATCTTAGAGTTTCACAACATAATGAGAAATTCTGCCAAAGGCTATTTTAAACATGTGGTATTTGAGAATATGTCAAATAAACATTTTAATTAACCTTTTCTTCAGATTCCCTGAGGTCTGTTCTTATATTAAGACATCACAAACAAAAATGCTTGGACCATATTATCTCAGGTGCTCAAAACATAATGCCTTTGCTGAGTTAAGATTTAGAGTATACTCAACACACAAATAGTGAAAGTGGCCATAAGAAATGTCCATTTGAGCCATTTATTTTGAAGTCCACAACTTGTCAAGGTTGTTTATTTTTTCCCCGACACCTCAAATGCAAGCGCCTTCTTCATAATACATTCCTCTTTGAATTCAATTGGCAGGCTAAAATGCTTGTTTCTTGAAATGAATTTGTAAGTTCCTCCCTCCTCCTCCTCCTAACTGAATTTATTTATCCTTGTGTTGTAGGTTCCAGAAAAACTAGAGCTAATGTCAGTACCTGAAGGCATCAACTCAGTCCAGATTTCCTGGTAGCAGTACTTTCTCTGTTTTTCTTGTTTTATTTACCTAAATATTCTGATTTCAGGATATCAAAGTGTGTAAGCTGCCCCAAGACTCCGAAGTGTATAACAGGGGCGCCTGGGTGGCTCAGTCAGTTGGGCATCTGCCTTCAGCTCAGGTCCTGATGTGATCTTGGGATCATCCGAAGGCAGACGCTTAACGACTGAACCACCCAGGCGCCCCAACATTAGGGTCTTGAAAGAATTCTTGAGATATCTTTGGTGCAAAAAGGTGCTTTTATTAAAGCATGGGGACAGGACCCATGGGCAGAAAGAGCTGCATTGGGGTCATGAGGAGTGGCCCATTATATACTTTCAAGGTGTGGGGGGATCATGTGTGGGGCTCCCTGCTCAGTGGGGAGTCTGCTTCTCCCTCTCCCTCTGCCCCTCCCCCTGCTTGTACTCACACAGGTGTGCTCTCCGGTGCACATGCACTCTCTTTCCCAGATAAATGAATAAAATCATAAAAAAAGTGTATAACATCTAAAATTCACTGCAAAATTAATAAGTTCTATATAATACAATTTTAGAAAAGTTTTATTTCTTTCCTTTTCTTCTGTAACTTCTGTGGGAGCCCAGGGCAAATTTCTCTGCAGTGTAGTTATAGGTTAGCCTCACTGCGATCTGAAATACTTTCTCTCCTTCATGCTGTCATTACATGCTTTCACCTTTTCCCCTGCTTTTAATTTCTCCCACTTCTTATTACATGCCTCTTGATTCTCAAATAGAAAGGCTATGATTTCTAAAACTTTACAGCTGAATGAGCTTGCCAGATACCTTCCTAAGAAAGGGCAGCAGAGAAACACTCCCTCATCTTTCCCTTCCAGATCGACAGACCTACTACCTACATTTGGAATCTGTCTCCCATCTTTGCTTTTATTTAATAAACTAATATTGGCATCAGAAGTGAGTCTCTCCGCTTTCATCCCCATCCTCTCATCTTCTCTAAGGCAGCATGACTATGGTTATCCCCTATGTGTCCAAGCATTGCTGTCTCTGTCACACAGGCCTTACGCCCATTCACTCATTCAACAAATAGCTTATATTATACTATACTTAGCTTATATTATACTATATTCCAGACACTCTTCAAAGTACTGGGAATACAACATGGGGCCAAAAAAGAAAGAAAAAAATCCTTCTTCAAAAATCTCCATTCTAACTGAGAGTAGTAGATAGCAAACATTTATTTTTAGAGAAAAATAAAGATGTGAATACAACTAGTGAGTGTCAGGAGTATGATCAGGGAAATTAGTATGATCAGGGCAAGTTCTTCCCTGGTAAAGGTGTTAGCTGTGCAAAGACCTGAAAGATGACAAGCAAGTACATAACAAATAGAGCGAAGAGCAGATACCAACATTTGCTATTCTGTGTTTAAGGGGAGAAAAAGAGGTCTGGTTTGGCTGGTGTTGAGTTAATTAGGGACAGAAATACACGAAGGCCAGGATGGGCAGGGCCGGGAAGAACAATATAATGACTTAGACAGCTGCTCTTACATTTTCACAGAATCATCCTGGTGGTTCTGTTTAGGAAAAACTGAAGTAGAAAATGTCAGCATTGAATGAATGCTTGTGAATATATAGAAAATGAGTGAATCAGTTTCTTGTAAGATGACCCTAACAAGATAATGACTGCCATCAACGAACAAATAGTATAGTAAATCTTACTTAAAACATGTTATAAGTTTCATCATGATTAATGACTGTGAGCAATAATCAGCCTACCTACTATGTGTTCTTAAATTTTTTTAAAATACACTCATTTATTTCTGCATTAATCCCAAATGCTATTTTTTTTTCTATTCCCAACACCAATTTCCTCATCATAG
This sequence comes from Halichoerus grypus, assembly GCF_964656455.1. Lineage (NCBI taxonomy): Eukaryota > Metazoa > Chordata > Mammalia > Carnivora > Phocidae > Halichoerus > Halichoerus grypus. Next base: position 189,449,499 of record NC_135714.1, read on the forward strand.
GCTCCAAATTTGGAACAGTTACTGAGCAGCAAAACAGTGGCAGGTCATCATGATCAGCAGAGATTTGGGTAGAGTATATCAGACTTAAAAAAATCTAGAAGCCCAAGTATACTGGGATCGTTAATGAAAATTCATAAAATGGAGAAAAGAGTAAGGAAGCAACTTAAGTTGTTTACTAAACTGCTGTGTAATATTTTATTATAGGAATATATCAACATTTATTTTTCCATCTTATTTTTAATAATATTTTTCTTTTGGAGCTATTATAAGTAATTCTTTAATGTTCTTATACGTGATTTTTGGTGCACAGTTGTATGCATTTCTGTAGAATATATGCAAGGAAGAAAAACTTTCAGATCGAAGGCTATGTGTATGTTTAGTTTTGGTACTTACTGAAGTTCTCCAAAGAGTCAACTGTTTTTTTCAATACAAACACTTCCAGTAATGGATGACATTCCCTATTGGTCCAATACTTTTGAGTACTTCTTAGTATTAACAGGCTGATTATTCCCCATTCTGATTATGGCTAATCATATCTCAGCTTTGGATTTTGTTTACATTTCCCTCACCACTGATACTATTGTGAAGCTTTTCATATTTTTGCTGGCCTTTAGAAAATGTTCTTTTGTGAAGCTCCCATTTATTTTAGTTCTTTTTTCATTTTTCTAATATACTGTCTTTAAATCTATTTATGAGTCTTTATATATCATGGATATGAGTCCTTTGTCAGAAATATGGACCACAAATATCTTTCCCATGCTGTGGTTTGCTTTTCGTGTACTCAATGATATCTTATGATAAAAAGATGTTCTTCATTTTAACAAAGTCAAATTTTTCAATATTATATGTATTTTGTTCTGTGAGATGTTTATGAAATTTTGCTACTCTAAGGTCACAGAGTATTCCTCTATGTTATCTGGAAGAAGTTTGACATTTAGATCTCGAGTCCATCTAGAATAGATCTGTACAGTGTGAAGTAGGGATTGAGGTTCATTTCTTTCTGTTGAAATACCGAGTGATATATTGCTATTATTTTAAAAAATCATATATCACCTCTGCATTATAATGCTGCTTTTGTCATCAGAAGACCATATATGTGTGGGTCTATTAATTTAATTTTTTATTCCATTAGTCTGTCTTTTCTTTCACTAACACAACACTGTGTTCAATACTGCAGATTTTGAGTTAGTATTGTAATATAATTTCTCCAGATTTTGATATTTTAAAACTGTTATAGCTCTTCTCAACACATTATTCCATATAATTCTTTCTTACATCATTCTGTTCATTTCCAAAAAGTTTTAATTCTGATTTGAACTTAATTGAATATATAGAAAAATTAGGAGAGCCTTGACACTTTACACTTTTGAGTTTTCCAATCTATTTAGGAATTTTTAAAAGGTTTCAGGATTGTACAGAGATATTAGACTTATTTTTTATTTTTATTTATTTTTAAAAATCTAGTATAATTAACACACAGTATTATATTAGTTTCAGATGTATAATATAGTGACTCAACAATTCTATACATTACTCAGTGCTCATCAAGATAAGTGTACTCTTAATCCTCATCACCTATTTATACCATCCCCCTCCCCCCCTCCCCTCTGGTAACCACCAGTTCTTTATAATTAAGAATCTGTGTTATTGTTATTTTGTCTCTTTTTTCTTTCTACATTTGTTTTATTTCTTAAATACCACTTAAGTGAAATCATATGGTATTTGCCTTTCTCTGGCTTATTTTGCTTGGTATCATACCTTCTAGATCCATTCATGTTGTTGCAAATGGCAAGATTTCATTCTTTTTTTACTGTTGAGTAATTTTTCATTGTATATATGCACCAGTTCTTACTTATCCATTCATCTATCAGTGGACAATTACTTGGGTTTCTTCCATAATTTGGCTATTGTAAATAATGCTGCAGCAAGCATAGCGGTGCATATATCTTTTCAAATTAATTTTTTCATATTTTAGGGGAAATACCCAGTAGTAGAATTACTGGATCATTTGGTAATTCTATTTTTAACTTCTTGAGGAACTGCCATACTGTTTTCCACAGTGGCTGCACCAGTTTGTATTCCCACCCACAGTGTACTAAGTTTCCTTTATCTCCACATCCTCATCAATACTTGTTCTTTCTTGTTTTTTTGATTCTATTCATTTTGAAAGGTTTGAGGTGATAGCTCAAAATTTGATTTGCATTTCCCTAATGATGAGTAATGTTGAGCATCTTTTCATGCATCTCTTGGCCATCTGTTTGTCTTCTTTGGAGAAATGTCTTTTCATGTCTTCCACCCATTTTTAAATTGGATCATTTGTGGGGATTTTTGGTGTTGAGCTGTATAAGTTCTTTATATTTTGGATACTAAGCCTTTATCAGATATATCATTTACAAATATCTTCTCCCGTTAAATAGGTTGTCTTTTAGTTTGTTTGTTTTCCTTTGCTGTGCAGAAGCTTTTTATTTTGATGTAGTCACAACAGTTTATTATCGCTTTTGTTTCCCTTGCCCAGGAGACATATCTAGAAAAATACTGCTACAGCCATTGCCATAGAAATTACTGTCTGTGCCCTCTTCTAGGACTTTTATGGTTTAAGGTTTCACATTTAGGTCTTTAATCTATTTTGAGTTTATTTTTTCTGTATGGTGTGAGAAAGTGGTCCAATTTCATTCTTTTGCATATAGCTCTCCAGTTTTCCCACCACATAAAGAGACTGTCTTCTTCTCATTGATATTCTTGCCTCCTTTGTCATAGATTAATTAACCATATAATCATGGCCATTTGAGCCCATTCTAAAAGCACTATATTTTTACTTCTCTTCCCCCCCACACTGTATGTATATGGTGTACATATTCAAAGGTATACTTGATATCCTTTTATTCTGTGAATCCCTTGATAAATTTTCATAGATATATTTGATTTACTGCTTATATTCTTCCTGTTTTTCTTACTTCTATTTATGGTCTTTCCTTTCCACTCAGAGTCCCCTTTAACATTTCTTGAAATGCTGGTTTAGTGGTGATGGATTCCTTTAACTTGTTTGCCTGGGAATCTCTTTATCTCTCCTTTTTTTCTGAATAATAGCCTTGCTGGCTAGAGTATTTCTGGCTGCGTTTTTTTTTTTCCTTTTCTTTCAGCTCTTTGAATGTATCATGCCACACTCTTTTGGCCTGCAAGGTTTCTGCTGAAAAATCAGCTGGTAGCCTTATGGGGTTTCCCTTTTATGTAACTGTTTTCTTCTCTTGCTGTTTTTAAAATGTTCTCTTTATTACTACTTTTTGCCAGTTTAATTATTGTGTGTCTTGGTTGGGCTGATTTTGTTGAGGGCCTCTCTGTCTTCTGGATCTGGAGATCCTTCCCAGATTTGGGTAGTGTTCAGCTGTTTTATCTTCTAATAATTTTTCTGCCTCCTTTTCTTTCTTCTTCTCGGACCCCTATAATGCAAATGTTATTACGCTTGATGGTGTCACTGAGTACCCTTAATCTAATCTCTTTTTTATATTATTATTATTATTATTTTCCTCCTGTTCAATTCAATTTCTTTCCATTACTCTGTCCTTCAGGTCACCTATCCATTCTTCTTCATCCTCTAGTCTACTGTTTATACCCTCTACAGGATTTTTAATTTGAGTTACTGTGTTCTTCACCTCTGATTAGTTCTTTTTTCTATTTTCTATCTGTTGAGGCTCTCAGTGAGAATCTCTACTCTTTTCTCAATTCCAGTAGGTATCTTTATGACCATTACTTTATATTCTCTATCAGGCATATTACTTATCTCTGTTTTGTTTAGCTTTCTTGCTGTGAATTTGTGCTGTTCTTTCATCTGAAACATATTCCTTTGTCTCTTCATTTTATCTAACTTTCTGTATCTGTTTCTGTGTTAGGAAAGTCTAGCTACATCTCCTATTCTTAAAGGTAGTGGCCTTATGAAGAAGCAATCCTGTAGTGCCCTACAGTTCAATGTCCCCTGTTCACCAGAACCTGGTGCTTCAGGGGTGTCTCCTGTGTGTTTTGTGTGTTCCCAACTGTTGTGGCTGAGCTGTATTTACCTACAGTCCATTCATCTGCATTGCTCTCTTTGCCTATTGTAGGCAGGATTTGGTGCCTGTGTTTGTTAGTGGGCCACTCTGGGGCCATCTTGGGCTTGATTTGGGTCAGCTCAGGCATCTGCCAGAGCTGTGGTCACATCAAAGTGCAGGGTGCTCACCCTGTGTTGTGTCCTGAGAGGCTTTCTTTGGTGGGCAGGGCCTACACTCAGACCAGATATTGCCCACAGCAGTGAAACTGGTGTGTGTGGTTATCATCCCCTCTCCCTGGGGCAGAAATCACTTTGGAGTGGTGCTGCCCCTGGTGGGGATACTTGCACACTGTCAGGCTTATGGCACTGCCTTGGATGGACTCCTGCCAAGGATGGGTTGGATGGGGTTTGACTGCAGAAGAACTAGGGGGCAGAACATGCAGTGTTAGCAAGGTTTGTACAAGTTTGCTGTGGGAGGAGACCTGAAGCTGCTTTGGAGAACTTCTGCCAAGGGTAAGTTGGAGTGGTCAGGCTGCAAGAGAATGTGGTGGCAGGACATGCTGTTAGCAAACTAGGTGGAGAGTGTTTGCACTAGTTCCAACAGGTGGCCATCTATCTGGGCTGGGAGCAGGGCAGAGAAATGGTGCCTGACACCTCTTTTGTTCTTGGAGAAGTCTCCTAAAGATCTCTGCTCCTCCAACACATGTACTGAGATTAGTAATTAAATCTCCTTCCCATATAGCCCAGGCGTTTTTCAAACTGCTGCTTCTATGTGGTACAGAGATACTGGACTTTTAAATATTTATTTATTTATATTATTTCTAGGCATTTGATTAATCTTAGTTGCATTCAAAATTATACCTTTTATATACATTATTATTTGTCACAGTTTTAAACTTATAGAAAAGTTGCTTAGTTAAAGAATTCCTATATGCCCTTAATTCAGATTTGCCAATTGTTTATATTTTGCTATAGTTGCCTTATTTTTCTCACTGTTTCCCTTTTCTCTCTCATATTATTTTCCTCTGAGTCACATGCAGTTCATATTCAAATTTATCAATTGTCTCAAAAAGTGTCTTCTGTAGTCACTTTTTCCTAATACAACATCTAACCAGGGATAATGCATTACACTTATTATAGTGTCTCTTTTTAATCTTCAGTTTTACACAGTACTTCAGCTATACTTCGTTTCTTAACTTTGGCATTTTTGAAAAATAGAAGCCAGTAATTTCAATTGTTTCGTAGAATGTCCTTCAGTTTGAATCTATCTATCATTTCCCCGTTATTAGCTTTAGTTTATGGGGTTTTGAGGAGAGGGGTTAGGGTGGGAGGGTCAGGAATGCCAAACAAGTAGAGTTACGTCCTCAGTGCATTATATAGAAGGTGCGTGATGACAGCTTGTTCTGATTTTAGTAACATTAACTTTGATCACTAGATTATGGTGATGTCTGTCAGTTTCTCCACTAGAGTGTTTATTTTTCACTTTATAATGAATAAGAGAGTTATGAGACAATACCATATAAATGCCCACTTCCTCATCAAATTTTCACCCACTATTTTCATATACATTGCTAATTTCCTAAATCCATCATTTCTTCTGTATTTATTAGTTGGTGTTCTACTGTAAGAAAGAGTTTTTCCAGGGCACCTGAGGGGCTCAGTTGGTTAAGCGTCTGCCTTCGGCTCAGGTCATGATCCCGGGGTCCTGGGTTCGAGTCCCCCATTGGGCTCCCTGCTCAGTGGGGAGCCTGCTTCTCCCTCTTCTGCTGCCCTTCCCCTACTGGTGCTCTCTCTCTCTCACTCTCTCAAATAAATAAAATCTTAAAAAAAAAAAAAAGAGTTTTTCCTTCTCTGCCATTTACATATTTATTTATTCACTTTATTTATTTACATCAGCATGGACTTGTGGATTTACATTTTATTTAGTTGGTTATTTTCCATTACCAGTATTATTTACTTGCATGTTCTAATTGTCCTGGATTCAGCTGGTGGAAATCTATAACCTGTATGCTTTTGACAAGTCCCTGTCATTTTCTGAGCACATCTTTACATTCTAGAAGCACAAGATGTCCCTTCATCCTTCAGTCTTTTCTTCAGGAAGCTGAGGTTTCTCTCCATGGAGAATATTGTTTATAAAGATTTGGGTACTATGAGGGTTCATGTGTCTAAGCCCTCTGAGGTGAGAGGACTAGGGAATATGTTCATATATTCAACCTATGCTTTTATTATTGTATCTATCATCTATACACATTAGAATATGTATGTGTGTGTATATATATATATATATATATATATATATTCAAAATTTGCAAATATGTGTACATTTAAATATATACTGTGTGTTTATATAAAAACACTGTAAATTTGAGACCCATCTTCATATTTATAAGTGTCTTGTTTGACAGTGGTAACTCTGATTCCCATTCTCAGTGAATTTATTCATTTCCATAAGGCTCAATATATAGAAATAAGTTTCAGAATTGTTAATAAAGACCACCACCAAAAAGTAGTCCTACTAACTAGAATCAATATTTGTTTAGGTGATTTTTTTCCTTATTTGTTTGTTTGTTTTTGGTAAAATGAACCTGTAGTGAAAAGCAAAATTCATAATTTTAAAAGCATAATTCAATGAGTTTCAATAAACAGATACCAGGGGCGCCTGGGTGGCTCAGTCGTTAAGCGTCTGCCTTTGGCTCAGGTCATGATCCCAGGGTACTGGGATCGAGCCCCGCATCAGGCTCCCTGCTCAGCAGGAAGCCTGCTTCTCCCTCTCCCGCTCCCCCTGCTTGTGTTCCCTCTCTCGCTGTGTCTCTCTCTCTCAAATAAATAAATAAAATCTTTAAAAAAAAAAAAAAAACAGATACCATATCCCTGTCAAGATATACAACAACCAGAAATTTCCCTCATGCCCTTTCCCAAGAAATGTTTCCACACCTGTTCCCTCATGCACACATATACACACACGTGTGTGTGTGTATATGTGTGCATTATATATACATGCACAGGTGTGTATGTATATATAATACCTTCTAAGAGGTGACATTTAAAAATTTTTTTTTTTATTAACATATAATGTATTATTTGTTTCAGGGGTACAGGTCTGTGATTCATCAGTCTTACACAATTCACAGCACTCACCATAGTACCTACCTTCTCCAATGTCCATCACCCAGCCACCCCATCCCTCCCACCCCCCTCCACTCCAGCAACCCTCAGTTTTTTTCCTGAGATTGAGTCTCTTATGGTTTGTCTCCTTCTCCGGTTTTGTCTTGTTTCATTTTTCCCTCCCTTCCCCTATGATCCTCTGTCTTGTTTCTCAAATTCCTCATATCAGTGAGATAATATGATACTTGTCTTTCTCTGATTGACTTATTTTGCTTAATGTAATACCCTATAGTTCCATCCACATCGTTACAAATGGCAAGATTTCATTTTTTTTTGATGGCTGCATGATATTCCATTGTATATGTATATACCACATCTTTTTTATCCATTCATCTGTTGATGGACATCTAGGCTCTTTCCATAGTTTGGCTATTGTGGACATTGCTGCTATAAACATTGGGGTGCATGTGCCCCTTTGGATCACTACATTTGTGTCTTTGGGGTAAATACCCAGTAGTGCAATTGCTGGGTCGTAGGGTAGCTCTATTTCTAATAGGTGACATTTCCAGGGTCATTGTTAAATATCCTGGATATTCAATGATGTTCTTGTACTGGTAAAAACTTGAATGTCTGAAGCTACAATTGCATAATTTATGAACTGAATGTTTTTCAACAGTCTTTAATCAGACTTTTATAATCAAATACTACATAATGCTAAATTTTTATTTAGTTACTCTAGAGAAGGTCAAGTCTTAGAATTGTAGAGTTCAAGTGAGCTAAGAATTTTATTTCTTAGATTGCTGTACAGTGATATTTAACCATACATAATGGCTAATGAAGATGTCTCAGAGTTTGCCAAAATGTAATTGCAATGGATGTAATTCTGTTATCTATTGAATAGTTAAAGAAGAGTCACTCTTTAAAGTCAAGTTATATAGCATGTTCTATATTCAGCTTGTTATGCCAGAATAGAAACGATTCTATGTATATAATACCAATCCTTAACTTGGCTCTTCTGCCATTGATTATTGTAAGTGGTCTTTAATAGAAATCCTTGGAGTACACCTGACATTTTTTTTTTTCCACCAGACTAAAACCTAGAGGGCTGGTATGTAAGCATTGTCTTTATTATCTCTCTCACCTCTTTAAGTGCCTACCTGTTCCTCCTTGACCCCCTCTCTTGTGTTTGCCTTGTATGTTTATTCTGTTGTTGCTGTGAAGCCTTATCCCTGCCTGTTCAAAATGTCCCTGCGCACACAAAACTTAACAGATCCATTCTTTTGGGAGCATTCTTAAAGTTACCAGTCAAATATACCATAGGTTATTCAAGTGAAGGTTCTAATAAATGTGTAGGCCAGAATTCTGTATATATATTTAAAAAGCATTTTAAATACTTTGAATAAAAAAATGTTAATACAGGGTGATAGAAATTTATAAAACTGTTGGAAATGCATCAGGTATGGGTTACAAAGGTTGTTTTAGAAAACCCCAAACTGCTAGAACTGCAGCACTGAAGTGGGTAATTCACTGGAGGATGCTTGAAGGTCATGGACAAGACCCCATATGTGCCATCTGCTGAGGCTCACTTACTATAGTATCTACAGGTAGATACTGTAGTATCTACAGGTATATAACAAAGGTTGTGACTTTTCTTCTTTTTTATCTTCCACATCTCATATGCTAACTCACATTGTTGTATTCTAATGGCTATACTGTTGGGAACAGAGTTTTAAAAGTATAGTTTCAAGCTTTAGTCTCTGTTGGATATCAGGGGAGTTATCACTGATCATCAGCACTACATCTCACATAGTAGACTTGTAAGTACCTTCTCTCACATAACTTTTTCGTTTTGAAATCTGTCTTTATTATTTTAATCCATGGAGATTTAGTCATCTAGTCATGTAAACTGGAATGGACTGCCATGTATCATTTCCTTAATGACTCAAATTAAGAACTAACTAGGTTTTAATGTCCTAATCAATGGTTTTCTTTCAAGACACCTCTAGGATTTGATGACACCAGATGCTATTTTTATTTTTTATTTTTTTTTGTATCAGAAGCTTGATGGACGGGTCTAACTACATTTAGAATAATGAAAAATATCCAAAACTCTAAGTGCTATCTTTTCTGAGGAATATTTATTAGCAAAATGGATTAGATTAGAAAGCACAATATGGCATTTTAAGGAGAACTTCAGATTTAGATGATTAATGTGGTTTAGTTAAAGATGTGGCACATGAGGATAAGTCTACGAAAAAGTGCTAAATGGGGAGATAATTTTATGAGTGGGAAAGACAGCCACAGGCTCAGAATCATTAGCACAAATTGTCTAATTTCAAGATCCAGTGGCTGTGCCAGCGTTGGTACAATTAGTGGGTACCCACAAGGCCAGCGAGTGACGGAAGTACTCAGGTCAGTGACTCAGATCCTGGGAGGTTTTTCAGCAAACATTATAGACACTTTTATTAACATTGTAGAAGATCAAGTATTCATGAGCAGAAGAAACAAGTCTCAGGATGAACAAGTAGAGGGGGCAGAATGAAAGACCCTGATATGCTATATGAGATACAAGTTTGAAAAAGAAACATGAAATCAGTGAAGAATTGGAGTAAATGCACCAATTTTATTTCTGAGGAAATGAGTTATCAGAAGCACCTTCAAAAGAAAAAAAGGGGTGGGGGGGGAACAGTATGACTAGAGTTGCAGAGTAATTACATTCCCAAAGTCAGAACAGGTGAATGGGGAAGTCACATTGATTCTGAATCACTGAGCTACTAACTTCAACCTCTCCTTAAAAAAAAAAAAAAAAAAGAATAGCAATGGTGTTGGGAAAATTGGACAGACACATGCAGAAAAATCAAACTGAATCATTTCCTTACACCATATACAAAAATAGACTCAAAATGGATGAAAGACCTAAATGTGAGACAGGAATCCATCAAAATCCTTGAGGAGAACACAGGCAGCAACCTCTGTGACCTCGGCCACAGCAACTTCTTGCTAGACATGACTCCAAAGGCAAGGGAAACAAAAGCAAAAATGAACTATTGGGACTTCATCAAGATAAAAAGCTTTTGCACAACAAAGGAAACAGTCGATAAAATCAAAAGACAACCTACAGAATGGGAGAAGATATTTGCACGTGTCTTATCAGATAAAGGGCTAGTATCCAAAATCTATAAAGAACTTATCAAACTCAACACCCAAAGAACAAATAATCCAATCAAGAATTGGGCAGAAGACATGAACAGACATTTTTCCAAAGACATCCAAATGCCCACAGACAACATGAAAAAATGCTCCACCTTCCTTGGCATCAGGGAAATACAAAGCAAACCTCAGTGAGATACCACCTCACACCAGTCAGAATGGTTAAAATGAACAAGTCAGGAAACAACAGATGTTGGTGAAGATGTGGAAAAAGAGGAACCCTCTTACACTGTTGGTGGGAATGCAAGCTGGAAAACAGCATGGAGGTTCCTCAAAAAGTTGAAAATAGAGCTACCCTATGACCCAGCAATTGCACTACTGGGTATTTACCCCTAAAATACAAATGTGATCTGAAGGGGCACCTGCACCCCAATGTTTATAGCAGCAAATGTCCACAATAACCAAACTATGGAAAGAGCCTAGATGTCCATCAACAGATGAATGGATAAAGAAGATGTGGTATATATGCACAATGGAATACTACTCAGGCATCATTAAAAAAAAAAAAAAAGAAAGAAAAATCTTGCAACAACATGGATGGAACTAGAGGGTATTATGCTAAGTGAAATAAGTCAGAGAAAGACAGTTATATGATTTCACCCATATGTGGAATTCAAGAAACAAAATAGAGGATCATAGGGGAAGAGAGTAAAAAATAAGATGAAATCAGAGAGGGAGACAAACCATAAGAGACTCTTACTCATAGGAAACAAACTGAGGGTTGCTGCAGGGGAGCGGGGTGAGGGGGATAGGGTAACTGGGTGCTGGACGTTAAGGAGGGCACGTGATGTAATGAGCACTGGGTATTATATAAGAAGGATGAGTCACTCACCTCTACCTCTGAAAGCAATAATGCATTATGTGTTAATTAGTTGAATTTAAATTAAAAAAAAGAATACTGAAAAAAAAATAGGATCCTCACAATTTTATTGTGGAGTAAATAAAACTCTGTCTAAAAGAGTGATGATGATTGTTAGCAGCAAACCAAACTAATACACTCATATACAGGAAAAAAATTAAGATGTCAATTGTATAATGACAAAAGGCATAAATTGGGGAGAGCAGATAGACCTAAATTCACAAGTGGGATGCCTTAAATAAGTTAAACTTTTTGAACTTCAGGATTATAACACCACATAACAGAATTTTCTAAACAAAAATGGCATGATATATGTAAAGCGTTCACCATAGTGCCTGGCACATAAACAATGCATCATAACTGTCAGCTACTAGGAATAATAACACAATGATTTTGCTAGAGTAATTATTATAATTATTACAATTACCAATTAAAATGAAAAAATAGTTTATTTTTTAAAATAAGTGAAACAAGTCTGCATTGATGAAGTTAATTATGAATGGCTGTTATGATTCTTACTTTAAGCCAAATAATATTTATTAAAGGATATTAATACAGGTGAAAGACTTGTATATTGAAAACTATAAGACGTCAAGGAATGAAATTGAAGACACAAATAAATGGAAAGATATTCCATACTCATGGATTGGAAGAATTAATATTGTTAAAGTGCCCTTACTGCCCAAAGCAACCTATAGACTAAATGCAACCCCTATCAAAATTCCAATGTTATTTTTCACAGAAATAGAAAAAAATGATCCTAAATTTTGTGAAGAACCACAAAAGATACCAGATAGCCAAAGCAGTCTTGAGAAAGAACAAAAGTGGAAACATCATACTTTCTGATTTCAAACTATATTACAAAACTATAGTAATTAAAACAGCATGGTATTGACATAAAAATAGACACATAGATCAATGGAACAGAATAGAGAGTCCAGAAATAAATCTATGCATGTATGGCCAATTAATTTATGACAAAGGAGCCAGGACTATACAATAGGGAAAAGACAGTCTCTTCAATAAGTAGTATCAGGAAAACAGCCACATGCAAAAGAGTGGAACTGGAACACTTACAGACAGCATACACAAATATCAACTCAAAATGGATTAACGACTTGAATGTAAGACCTGAAACCATAAAAGCCCTAGAAGAAAACATAGGCCTTGACAGGTCTTGGCAGTAATTTTTTTTTTTTTTTAAATCTAATCTGATAAAATAAAAGCCAAAAGAAACTAGTGAGACTACATCAAACTAAAAAGCTCTGCACAACAAAGGAAACCTTCAACAAAATTAAAAGGCAACATACTAAATGGGAAAAAATGTTTGCAAATCATATATCTGACAAGGGAATGATATCCAAAATAAAGGAACTCCTACAACTCAATAGCAAACAAACAAAACAGTCTGATTAAAAAAATGGACAGAGGATCTGAATAGACATTTTTTTTTTTCCAAAGAAGACACACAGATGGCCAACAGGTACATGAAAAGATAATCAGCATCATTAATAATCAGGAAAATGCAAATCCAAACCACATTGAGACATCACCTCACACCTGTTACAATGGCTATTAGCAAAAAGACAAGAAATAAAGAAGAGTTGGTGAAGATGTGAAGAAAACGAAACTCTCATGCACTGTTGGTGGGACTATAAATTGGTATAGCCACTATAGAAAACTATATGTGGATTCCTTAAAAAATTAAAAATAGAACTACCATATGACCCAGCATTCCACTTCTGGGTATTTATCCAAAGAAAATGAAAAAACTAACTTGAAAAGATATATGCACCCCCATGTTCATTGCAGCACAATTTACAATAGCTAAGATATACATAGATGTATATATAAATAGACATAAATATATACACACATATGTATACATATATATGATAGAATATTATTCAACTGTAAAAAAGAGTGAAATTTTTGTCATTTGTGACAACATGGTTGGACTTCAAGGGCATTATGCTAAGTGAAATAAGTCAGAGAAAGATGAATACCATGAGATCTCACTTATATGTGGGATCTAAAAAACCAAAAATCCTCAGCGGCAGAGAACAGATGGGTAGTTGCCAGAGGTAGGGGGTAGGGAGTTGGAGAAATCAGTAAAGGGGATCAAAGAATAATAAATAAAAGTAAATAAATAAATTACAAAGTAAAAATAAAATAAATAAAAGGTTGTCAGGGGCACCTAATGGCTCAGTCGGTTAAGCATCTTCCTTTGGCTCAGGTCATGATCCCAGGGTCCTGGGATGGAGTCCCATGTCGGGATCCCTGCTTAGCAGGGAGTCTGCTTCTCCCTCTCCCTCTGTGCTCCCCCTGCTTGTGCGCTCTTTCTCTCTGTGTCAAATAAATAAATAAAATCCTTAAAAAAAAAAAAAAGATTGTTGTTAGAGTAAGCAATACTAGTCACAACAACAAATAAACCTTCACATCTAGAAGGAATACAAAAGAAGTTTTGCTCACATGAGTCTAACAGGAGCCAAATGGCTACTTTATCCCTTGCAGCCACCAAAGGAAAGATAAAGAGAGCCTTAGGATTTTTCTGGCTGCTCTGAAGTGTCAGCCCTGTGAGGGGCCACATCAATCCCATTGACATTCCATTAGTCAGAATTCAATCCATAGGTTAGTCCACAACCTAACTACAACAGAGGCTGGAAAATCTTGTCATCTGTGTCTAGGATGAGGCCAGGGCATGCATAGTCTATCTTATTTTACATCTGGTTCATCTTTAAGTTTGCAACTCAGACTTCAATGAGTCACACATGATGGGCTGCTGAGCTGGCTTGATTTCAACAAACCTCACTTTTATCTTGGATGCAAGCTCTTCTAATAGATTTAAAGAAATAAACTCTCTAGTTTAACTAATTAAAGATGCTTCCTCCCTGAATTCCTATTCTTTCTAATCTTAATTGTCTTTTTATCAAAATGACTCAATTATCTACCTATCTTGTCATTTTATTCTAGATTCGAAAGCCTTGTTATGTTATATACCTCAAATTGAAAGGAACCTAGAGATATCTCGGGAAATCTCTATAACAATTAAATATCTTCACAGCTATTTAGGTTTTATAGTTGTGGCAATTGTGACCCAGAGAAGTTAAGAAACCCCTGGAAATCCGACTAGGAAACCCCACCCTCTGTCCTCTATTTCTCTTTAGAGGTCCTGTAACTTAGCTTTTCGAGAAACTATGTCTCATTAAAATTGTCTTTCATTGCTTTAGTGGGTGCTACTTTTGTTACAGGATTTCTTTTCCTTTAGTGCCTGCAGTTCTTGGTCAGGCCACTTCGAAGAATGAAGAGGTAGACCAGACAAAGAGTGGTGGGCAGCCAAGCAAAGTTTATTGAGCGATAGTACAAAGCTCCCGAAGAGGGAGGGGACCCAAGAGGCTTGCCACCAGTTTCTAAGTCTAGGGGTTTTTATGGGCTTGTTGGTGGGCTGTTTTAATCTGGTTAACCCTCCATAAGCCTGTCATCCAATCAGGTTTTTGTCATCTACCTATCATGTGGGAAAGGGTAGAGGGCTCCTTCCAGGGTGCTGTAAGATCCTTTTAAGGGTTGTTTCCTCTTGGGGTTGGGAGGGGCTTGTCCCTGCCAGCCTTTCTTCCAACTATCTTTCATTACTTTTACTCCGTCTTTTTTTTTTTCTTGTTTTACAGAGCCACTCCATGAATATTATTTCTCTTAGAGCTCAAAACTAGAACCTTAAAGCCAAAAGCCTTAAAAGGCAAGGCACCTAGTTTTTACATTTGCATTCTGGACCTCCTCATAACAAAGGAATTTTCTACAAGTCTTCTGTTATTTTTCATCTCATATTTCATTTGTAATAAAGACTGCATACGTATCTAGTGCTTGTTCCTTCTATTCTCTTTTATGCATAAACAAGAATTTACTCAGTTTCAAGCTTTACACTTCAACTATTTTCTTCCAAATGCTTTCAGGGCAACCAAAATATTGGCTTTCTTTCCTTTTTTTTTTTTTAAATGGCC
Source organism: Halichoerus grypus (assembly GCF_964656455.1). Classification (NCBI taxonomy): domain Eukaryota; kingdom Metazoa; phylum Chordata; class Mammalia; order Carnivora; family Phocidae; genus Halichoerus; species Halichoerus grypus. Next base: position 189,464,689 of record NC_135714.1, read on the forward strand.
ACAACCTATTTCTTTGACTTGTTATGGTCACCGTAATTATGTGAGATAATGGCAATGATATGAAACATTGGGGTTTAGGAGCGAACAGTCAGACATCTTCAGTGCAAAGAGGGTGGTTTTATTAAAGCATGGGGACAGGACCTGTAGGCAGAAAGAGCTGCATTGGAGTGGTGAGGAGTGACTGATTATATACTTGTTGGGAGGGGGTTAAGGACAGTGTAAGTCTCTAAGGAATTTGGAAGGAAGGTTTTCAGGATCTTGAGGGGCTAGCTGCTGTTAGCATAAGATCATTTACTACTGAGACCCTTCAGATGTATATCAGTGGGCCTTACTCTTGGAGAATGATTGCTAACATACATCTTGAGTGGGGTGGAGGTAGAGATAAAGGAAGTTTCCAAAGGGATTTTCATGTTAAATAAGACTTATAGGATCCTGTAGGTTGGGCCAATGTCAAGCTAAGGTTGCCTTTTGCCTCTAGCAAAGTATTAACATTGAGGTAGTTGGGTTCCTGGAGGAAGCTCACTCTGCCTATCTCAAATACTTGTTAATGGACTGTAAGGTGTAAGGAAGTTTGTTTTTGTTTTTGTTTTTATTTTTTCTATATTTCTTTTGCCTTTGTTCTCCCCATCATTCCCCCCAGAACAGTTTTGACCCTTAAATCTTTAAGTTTGCTGAGGGTGGAAGGTCTCATCTTCTGTAACTTCTTCCTGCTGAAGAGGGACATAGAGATGTCCCTACCTATGGGTCAACATTAGTCCATTGGGGATATCTATATCTATATCTATATCTATATCTATATCTATATCTATCACAAATATATATCTATATATATCACAAATATATATATATATATATATATATATATATATATATCACAAATGGCAGAGGCAGCTGAGTCCAAGGGAGGCCTCATGTATGGATCTCCTGGAGTGGAAAGGATGATCTGTAGGCTTTAGCTTATGACCATGAAGGAGTCTTGGCACCAGGTGGAGAGATGATGGGAGAAAAATAGCAAAACATGATTAGAATAACAAAAAGGGAAAGAAGCCCAAATAAGAGTCCTTTGATAGTTGACTAAAATCTGCCTCCAGTCCAGGAGTTTAACCAATCATTAAAGGAAAGAGAGGGGTCATTTAAAGCACCATCATTTAGAAACCCAGAAATATTTCTGTGGTAATTTGGAATGTATACACAGCATTCTCTTTTTATGATAGCACAAGTTCCACCTCGTGCAGCAATTAAAACATCTAATGTCATTCTATTTTGTAAAACTGCATAAAGCATTTGTGTATTTAATAGGGAAATGCTATTTTGAGTGTCATTTAGGGCTTTGGCCCTGTACTTATTAAGAGCTTCCATGTGCCAAATGACATCTTCCAGTCCTAAAGAGGGAACAAAGATGGATGCTAGGTCGTCATACCAATAAAACATAGAACGTGTCTATTGGTTGTTTTAAATTTGGAAGGTTGGCTGGGTTGGTAATGGTTTTAATAATGTGTCTGTGCTTTTAGGCAAAACCCAGAGTGTAGTGGCCTATCCAGTCTGGGAGAAGCCACGACCACAGGATAGAGCTGCATAGCCATTGGATCCCCTTAGGAGCCAGCCCTGTAATTCTGGGCCTCCTTGAGCTGCAGGCAGGATATCAAGGGCCATTCAGTTTTGGAGGGACACCTTTTGAATTTGTGGGTGACCATGTGTTGGGTCTGGTTGAAGGTGGCTGTTGTATGCCTGGCTAAAGCCTCTGCTTTTGTATCAACAGAAGCGGCTCCTAGGACAAATATGGCTAAGGGATAAAACCATCAAGAAGCCCTTTTTGTTTGATATTTAGCCTTAACAATATCCTAATTATAAGGAATCACTGGAAAGTGGGAGAAGACTTATCTCAGAAGATAAAGAGCATCCCCAAGTGCATCATCCAATCCAATCATAAGGAAAGTGGGGCCATTCATTACGTCCACAAGTCTATAGTTAACCCCATGAAGTGGAGTACACTCTGGCTTTTTTTTTTTTTTTTTTTTAAGATTTTATTTATTTATTTGACAGAAACACAGCAAGAGAGGGAACACAAGCAGAGGAAGTGGGAGAGGGAGAAGCAGGCTTCCTGCTGAGCAGGGAGCCCGATGCAGGGCTCCATCCCAGGACCCTGGGATCATGACCAGAGCTGAAGGCAGACGCCTAACAACTGAGCCACCCAGGTGCCCCCACTCTGACTTTTAAGGAATGATTTTTGTCACCCCAGCCACACAGAATTGGTCAAGGTGATAGTTGAGTAATACAGTTTTTATGGAATGTCCCATTTTTCAGCTGTCAAATAATCTTATGCCCATGGACTCCTGTTATTATCCCCCCAGAATAACAAGCTTGAAGATTGTCTATACATGAACTATTATGGCAATTTCTCTGAAGGTTACCTCAAGTTGTCTAGCTTGGGCAAACAACAAACAGTTAAAGACAATCAGGGGGCACCTGCATGGCTCAATCAGTTAAGCGTCTGACTTGATTTCGGCTGGGGTCATGATCTCAGAGTTGTGGGATTGAGCTCCACTTTGGGCTCCGCACTCAGTGCAGTGTCTGCTTGTCCCTCTCCCTCTGTTCCTTCCCCTGCTTGCTCTCTATTTCTAAAATAAATAAATAAAATCTTAAAAAAAAAATAAAGACAATCAGAACTAGAATTTAACATCAGTGAAACTGTGTTGTTGAAACATATTTTTTCTCTCTAGAATCACCCTTATTATCAGAGATAGTCAAATTAAGACTAATTTGTTTGAAAAATAAGTTTAATTGTAACAAACTTGGCCTAATTATTTACATAAGCTCAGCAAGAATAGAGATTGGCCGTATAAGTCTTCCAAAATTTCCTTTGTTGGAACTTCTCATAAGGAATCTAGATTGAACTTAGAGGAGCCTCTCTAGGCCAGAAACCAAGCCAGACACTTGCCATCAGATATGCCTACAATACCTGTAGATTTGGGTGAATTCCTCTTCTTCAGGTCCCCCAAATTTACTGAGGTCCCTGCACCTGCCAGGAAGTGACATTCTTTACTCACCTGGTAAGGCTATTGGGAACTTTGTGAGCAAGGTATCAGGCCAACATTTCCAAGGGGCTTTATTGGCTCCATAAAGTCAACCTTAATTCTATCCAGTCCTATCTGAGTCGTATCTGGTCATGTCTCTCTCAAATACGGCATTGCAGGTTAAAGCCTTGGTAAAATAACCAGTGTTTCCAATGGTATCCTGTTAAAAGGAGAACAGACTCTTATTGAACTTAGGCAAATCATTATAATTGCCACGAAGAATACTCACTGAGACTTTTTGAATTTCAGAGAGTTCAGGTTAGAAAAGTTAAACGTTTCAATTTGTTCACAAATGAATACTTTAGCATTTCTGTAAGTCATAGATACCTTAAGAGAAAATTTCCTTTATCTAGAAGAACAAACAGAGAACCAACAGGGTTTCAAACACGAGGCACAACCTTCCTCAATTCATTTAGTCGCATGTTACTAATTCTTACTCTGAATACAGCCTTTTAGTTAGTTCTGAAAAGTTTTACCTATTTCAGTATCATGATCTTAAAGATATCACAAGCCTGTATCTGTCATAAGCCCTTTTATGAATCTTCTTGAAGATGAATCATGTTTCACAAATGACAAGACCATAATGCAACTGACAAGGAAATTCCGGTGTTTTTTTTTTTTTTTTAAGATTTTATTTATTTATTTGACAGAGAGAGAGAGAGAGAGAGAGAGCGCAAGCACAAGCAGGGGGAGCAGCAGGCAGAGGGAGAAGCAGGCTCCCTGCCGAGCAAGGATCCAGATGCGGGGCTCCATCGCAGGACCCCAGGATCATGACCTGAACCAAAGGTAGGCAGACAACCAACTGAGCCATCCAGGCGCCCCAAAATTTAGTTATTTTTTGTGACACATAACACTTCAATAATCAGAATATCGGGTGATGAACTTATACCAGAATATAAAGTACCAAATAAACAAGCCTGATTAGTCAGAGACATCTTTTACAATTCAAATCTCAGGGAAGTTTGTTAAAACCTTAGAAAGTTTCAAAGCACATGCCTAAATAGGATTATAGCTCATTAAAGACCTGATAAAGACAAAAGATAGAAACTGTTTTTTCTGGACAAAGAAAAGAAAAAAAAATACAACTTTGTTTACATTTCCTTATCAAAAGCAGACCAACAATCCATGAAAACATTACCTTTTTAACACAGAGAAAGCAGAATTTCAGCCTTAACACCAATGTAATTTTAAAATCCATTCATTTTAACTTTAGTCCCTGCTTACCATAAAATTCCTTTTCAACGATTTCCTTCACAAACCTTGTACAACTTTCTTTTGCATTCAGATTGTTCAGGTTTTCTTTTCCTTTAGCATCCACGGTTCTTGGTCAGACCACTTCGAAGAACGAAGTGGTAGACCAGAGGAAGAGTGGTGGGCAGCAAAGCAAAGTTTATTGAGTGATAGTACAAAGCTCCCAAAGAAGGAGGGGACTGAGAGGGTTGAGTTGCTGTTAGGGCTTCTAAGTCTAGGGGTTTTTATAAGAATGTTGGCGGGTCATTTTAATCTGATTAACTTTCTATGTGACTGTCACCCAGTCAGGTTTTTGTCCACATGCTCATCTACCTATGAGGTAGTTTTTCACATGGGAAAGAGCAGAGGGCTCCTTCCAGGGTGGTGTAACAGGATTTTTTTTTTTTTCCTTTTAAGGGTAGTTTCATCTGATGAAGGGGGCCTCCTTGTCCCTGCCTGCCTTTCTTCTGACTATCCTCCATTAAGATTTGGGTGCTGATTTAAAGAAGGCCTGGACCTAGGGTACCTCTGTCCATTTGCCCTGTTTCCTGCAGAAGAGATCTAACTGATAGATCATACTGAGGCCAGGCAGTGTTACAAATCGGTGCTTTCTTCAATTTTGCAATCAGAATTGTTCCAGTGGGTTAAAAGGCATTCCGAGGGAAAATCCTTGGAACTGAAAAGAGAAGGTCCATTGCCAAGAAAATTTCCCCTGACTACCAGGTGGCATCCCTGAGGTGACCCGAAGCATCCCTCAAATGAAATCTCTGTGATCACCACCCTGCCCTGTAGGAGGAATGCCAGTGTCCACCCTGCTTTCCTATTGCATTCTAGACTACAAATGGGTGCCAATGTATGGACCAAGATACCATGCCATGCCATGCCTTGCCTTGCCTTGCCATGCCACGAAGAACCCATGGTTTTTAACTCATAGAAAACACTAGAAAAGTTTTACAAGAGGAAATTACCCAATTTTGTAATTTAAATAGTAGGGGATATTGATGGAAAACAGTAAAGATAGAAATCTATCATGGTCTAAGCAATATTCTATGTAGTCCTTATAGCCGACTTCCCTAGGAAATGGTCCCCAGTTGGGTTTTAATTCAATTGGGTACTGTTTTTGGCCAGCTCTAAGTGGAGGCCTACAGCCAGAAGTGGCTAGACTGGAGATGTGGTGGGGGGGATCACATTAGACCAATGAGGAGGAAACTTCACACAGGAGTCTTAGATTGGCAGCTTAGTGACTTAGGTGGCTGTCCCATGCCCAAGACAGACAGCTTTGTATAAGGACAGGAATAAAGAGAGGGTATCAAGTTTCTGAGTCTTATTATCATTCTGGCCATGGTACTAACTTCCCAGCCAAAAGAAAGTCTTTAAATTCCTCCCCATAGAGCAGCCATGGGCTAGAGGATTGCAGCCTGAGCAACTGACATGAGAGTGTTCCAGTAAGACCATACTCCTTGAAAAGCCCCTGAAATGAAAGTAAAGGAAAAGAAAAAGAAAGTACTCACCAAGTTTGCACTGAGGCTCAGGGTCGAGACCAGAAGACTCAGGCCCCACATTGAATGCCAAAATGATGTGAAATGTTGGAGTTTGGGAGTGTACAGTCAAGAAAGAATTCTTGAGATGTCTTCAGTGCAAAAGGGTGGTTTTATTAAAACATGGGGACAGGACCCGTGGACAGAAAGAGTTGCACTGAGGTTGTGAGGAGTGACTGATTATATACTTTCATGTTGGGAAAGGGTTAGGGACAGTCTAAGTCTCTCAGGAATTTGGAAGCAAGATTTCCAGCAACTTGAGGGCCTAGCTGCTGTTAGGATAAGATCATTTACTACTGTTTAGTAAAACCTTAGTCATGAGACCCTTAAGATGTATATCAGTATGCCATATGCTTGGAGGATGATTGCTAACATACATCTTGGCAGGGGGGTGGGGTAAGAGCTAAAGGAAGTTTCCAATGGGATTTCCATATGCTAAAGAAGACTTGCAGGGTCCTAGAGGTCTAGCTAACATCAAGCTAAAATTGCCTTTTGCCTCTAGCAAAGTATTAGCATTGAGGCAGTTGAATTCCTGAAGGAAGGTCACTCTTCCTGTCTTAAGTATTGTCTCAATGGGTATTAAGTTGTAAGGAAGTTTAAGGTTCTTTTTTTTCATAGATATATATATATATTTATATATATATATATGAGATATATAAAAATATATCTATATTTTTTTTTTTTTTGCCTTTGCTCTCCACATCAGACAAAATATCTTGAAGAGATGCTATTTTCTACTTATCTTTGTGTGGCTAAACTAATCAATGGGAGAAGCATTAATGTGAGCTTTTCTTAATGAAAATGAATTTACTTAATTCAGAATTAAGTAATTTAAATATCTTTTGAACCTTTTTACATGCCATTCTACCATCTCCGTACTGTGGCTCCTGAAATACTTGAGTATGATGTTCACCTATTTTGAACACTCTGAAGAGTTTATCTTAATTCGATCATATCATTTAGTCCCATTGATTAGGGTTTCCTCAATTAATGTATCTCCAAATCCGTATCACTGAAAAGTAGATCTGGTTTCAACGATACCAAAATACATGCCCTACATTATTATTATTTTTTTATATCAGTGGTTTTGATTCTTAGATATAGTTATCATGAATGTTTAATTAATCTTAATTTGTCTGATTGCTATAACTAGCAATATTTACAGGATTACCTTATGTGATTAAATTTGCATTTTTACATCTGTTTCAAGCTGAGAAGATGATGTGATGTTTCTTTTCACAATTGCTCATTTGTTTTAAAATTACTTTAAATATTCTGTTGTGAACTAAGAACTGATTCCAAGTTTGGAAATAAATGAGTTTCAACACAGTTGATTTAACCTCTCTTTGAGTAGTCCACAAGCACAGTAAATGTCTGCTGCATGTTCACTTTATTTGTAGGAGGCAAATCTAAATTTTATTTAAACGTTTATTTGGACTTAGGTCTCTTAAAAGTTCTAAGGGCAAAGTTTCAAATACGTGAAAAACTAGCTCTGAACCAAGTCATAACAAAAGAGATCATTTTACTAATTAGAAATTCTAAGTCATGTGAAGCTTTTTAGTTTCTAATATTTGTCATATTTCTTAATGCTATAAAAATGATTTCATGTAACATAAAGCTGGCAATTAATTAAGCATCATAGTTTTCTTTAGGATTTTAATCCTCTTGTAAAACAAAACAAAGGAAATACAAAACCAAACCTGAAACATCAGTAAGATTGCTTCAATAATAACAACAAACTCTTATTGCAACATGTTACAAATAATTAATAAGCCTTCTGGGGGACAAGGAAGTATGTAGATGTCATAAAACTCAAGTCCACACTTGAGGGTCCAAATTTTGTGGGTATGTGGGTTTTCTTATTGGGTTCAAAGTGCTTCATTTTTGCAATTTAAGGAATAAAGCAGTTGCTGTAATCCAATTCCTTTATTTCCATTAAAGGGAATATTAGTTTACATTTAAGAGAAAGTCATTGGACCTATGCAATATAAAAACTTCTCTTTTTTGAGAATAAGTCTAGAACACAGCTTTGTTAGGTATGTTTTAATTTCAGATGTTCATCTTTTTTTTTTTTTTTCAAATTTAATGAAACCCCCTAAAGCATGAAAGCCTAAAAACACCGTTATTGAAAAAAAACAAAAACAAAAAAACAAAAACACCATTATTGGAGGATTTTAAAATAAACTCAGGAATGTCTACACGACTTTTTATCAATATTCCTAAACCACTGGAGGATTTTCGGTTACTAAGGATTATTTTATCGGAACTAGAGCCCACTGCAAATCTCTCTAGGACATCTTGATAACTGTGTTTCAGAGGTCCTTGAATAAAAGGCAAAGTAAAATCGAATTGAGAATGGTGAGGGTGGCAGGGAGATGGAAGGTACCGCTCTGAGAATTTCTAATTGCTGTGTAAGCAACAGGGCAGAATAAAGTGTGTGTTAGATAAAGTTGGGCCAAGATATACAATTGTATCTATAGTGAGTGAAATGCAGCAACTAACTGTGAAGGCAAATTGGTTGATGCCTGAAAGACCACACACGTGGAGAGGTGATGAACTTTTCAGGAGGTTTTGTTATTCCAGCTGGGCACGGAGAATGAGAATAGTGTCTCAGCCCTCACACATGTCCGTTTACCTCATTGACATTTCTAAGCTATGAAATACTTGATTTTTGTAATCCAGCAACTATGAGAGATCATTGCTCAGAAGTCACCTGGATTAGGCAATGCTGGTCTTAAACTATATTGGGACCTCTAAGGTTTTTCACGACTCAGACAGTGAATGTGTCATTAATTGTGTGACTTGGCAGGCTAAGACAAACTGGAAGAGAATTCAATCCTGTACGGCACTAAACTCAGCCCAATTGTATAAAATAAGTATCCTGAAAATGGGTGCAATAACTTATTCTCTAAAAGTAAAATTGCTCTTAAACAACTTCTCTCAATGAATCTTATAATGCAAAAGGCAATCTGTTTTCTTCTTGTAGAAATAAATCTTGCAAATCTAAAGTTTGATAGGCTCTGATTAGCTTAATTAAGGTTAGTACAAGCTCAGAATTCTTTATCCAATACTCTTGAGACCATTGTCTTTTAGATTTCAGAGATCTTCTTCTTTTAGAAAGGTAATACTGTGTATATATCATATGTTAAGTAATACCCCAGGGCAGCACCCTATATTCAAGTACATTAATATTTTTTGCAGTGAAATGTATGAATGTATGTAGGTGGGCTAAGGACCAATAGCTTAATGTCAGATTGGAATAGGTTTTGCTGCCATAATTTGCCACAGATTTGCTAAGTATGACACACAGAGCTTTTAGACATTGGAACTGTATTGGTTCAAGTTAGTCACTTAGGGGTCCAAAGGTTCTCCACTTTCCTTGAGGGAATGTAATGCAATTTCATAAATGTTGGAAGGACTCCTTGCAAAAGAAAATATTTACCCTGAAGCGACAGTAGAATGACTTTAAAAAATCATCTTTGAGAAAGATATGATTGATTTAAATTCCTTCCATAGTATAGTTAACTAATATAAGACCATTTTGTGATAATGTTTTGATAATGGGGTCAGAAGCTGGGAGGGTATTAGAATGAGGACAAGGAAAGGGAGATTTTCTTTCCAATTTGGAATACCCTGAGTTCACTATCTCTTTGTCTGAACCCATTAGAATATTTCCCCATCCACTTTTTGCTTTATAAGTCATGTCAAGGAATTTGAATGGTATCCTAATCATAATGGAAATTCATGGAAAGCTTAAGTAAGAAAGTGATCAAATGAGATCTACATTTTGCAAAAAACCCTGGCATCACTGTAGAAAAAGGAGAAAGATAGGTGTTGGAGCAAAGGAGGCTAATTAAGAAGTTATTGAAAGTAAGATATAATAGGGTGCCTGGGTGGCTCAGTCGTTAAGCGTCTGCCTTCGGCTCAGGTCATGATCCCAGGGTTCTGGGATTGAGTCCCACATCGGGCTCCCTCCTCGAGGGGAAGCCTGCTTCTCCCTCTCCCACTCCCGCTGCTCGTGTTCCTGCTCTCGCTATCTCTGTCTCTGTCAAATAAATAAATAAAATCTTTAAAAAAAAAAAAAAGAAAGTAAGATATAATAATCTGGAACTGCCAAATATCACAATTCAAAAGCTATAAGGCAGAAGTGACACAACTTAATGGTTGTTTGCATATGGGGAATGACACAGGAGTCAAAAAAGGCTCTGAGGTTTCTAATTGAATGGTGATGTCTTTAACTGAAATAGAACATAAGATTGTGTGTGTGGAGGGAGGGGGGTAGGAATTGACAGAGTAAGCTCAGTGCTGAACATACTGAATTTGAGGTTTCCATGTGATATCCAAATGGAAACATCTATGAGGAAGTTAGCATAATAATTGCAAGTTCAGGGGAGATGTATTGATCTAAATATTTGATTTAAATATTTTCTTAGGAATATATTGATGTTAAAAATGGTACAGGGAGAATGTAGAGTGAGAAGTGAACCCTACGGCCACCATTAATTACAGTCTAGTCTCAGGAAGAGGCACCTACAAAGCCGAGTGGAAAAGGTCAGATTTTTTTTTTTTTTTTTTTTGCAAAAAACCCAAAATGAACAGTAGCTTGTATAATAGAATAAGGGAGTGTTTTTAAAAAGATCATGTTGTTAGACAAATTAGTTAGTCACAGAAAAGAGAATGAAACTTGTTTACTGGATGTCATGGCAAGGAGGTCATTAACAGCCACAGCTTCATGGGTGTGGGGGGGGGGGGGGCGGGAGGCAGACCAGAGAGCCCTGGGCTGCAGGAGAGGGAAAAAAAAAATGAGTGTGAAGATGACAGTGCAGTCAGGATAGTAGGCGGTTCACGGGCACCTGGTGGCTCAGTCGGTTAAGCGTCTGCCTTCAGCTCGCGTTATGATCCCGGGGTCCTGGCATTGAGTCCCACATGGGGCTCCCTGATCAGCAGGAGTCTGCTTCTCCCTCTCCTTCTGCCCCTCCCCCCTGCTCATGAGGACGCACGCTCTTTCTTTCTCAAATAAATAAATAAAATCTTAAAAAAAAAAAAAAAAGGATAGTAAGTGGTTCAGAAAAGAAAAATTAACATGGAGAGACTAGAGCTTGTTTAAGAAGAGAATTAATGTATAGAGGAATATTAAAGACCTTGGAAAAATAGAAGTAGAATAAGGTTCCCTGGAAGGGATGATGTGCAGGAAATTTTATAGGCTTGGTTTGTAAAGAGTCTTCAGTTGATGGCTTCTATTTTCCCCCAACAAATAGAAGCTCAGAGAGAAAGGAGGCTGTATGAGGCTTGAGGTGAAAAGAGAACATTTGAAATAGCAACTGGGAAAAATACGAGTGAACTGACAAGAGAAACAAGAAAATTTTAATATTGATTTTTCAGTGGGAGTTGCAGGCTGACTTTACAGGGACCTGACAGTATCAGTCTACCAATTAATTAATTTTTATTTGGAAATACCAACGATGAAGAATAACGGTGAATGCTCTATGTGGAAATGGCAAGAGATGCCCAAATATTGAAACCAAAAAGTATATTGTAAAATTTATATCGATTTTTAGTTTTTTAAAAAGTGCAGAAAATGAAATTAAACAGAATTTTATGGAATTCTGAAATAATTGAGTAAGAATAAATAATAAACTAACCCTATTCTCCTTTAGTAGCATTAGCAGACTGGTAGATAAGATGAATGCTTTGGATACAATATAGGATATAGTTGATAAGGCGTTTATTTGCTAACCTTATATAAACTCCACAAGTGATTGGTCTGCTTTTTATGTTGCTGCAAAAAACAGCTAAGACCATTCTTGGCAGAGAATACGTTTACAATAAGTATTTGTTGAATGAATTAATGAAGAACCTTGTGGTCAGAGATGTGAATGAACTAGACAGGTATGTAGGTTACTGTTAGCTATGGAATTAATGTCAATCTGGAGCAAATCTCTAGTTGTGTCCTTTCTGATCTTATCTGGTACAATCTGGATGAGAAAAAGGCACCATGGTTATACAATTTTTATTTGATATGCAAACAAGATGACCTTGAAGTAGAGTAAATAGGAAATCTTACATTTCCACTTAAATTTAAGTACTCAAGTACAGGGTGCCGGAGGTTAAAAAAAGGTAAACTCATTGTGGCACCAAAGGCATACCTGTTAAAAATTAATCCAATTATGATTTCATCCCCCCAAAATAAATAATGCTTTTATTTAAAGTGGCAATGGTGTCCTGTGCACTGGTGTGAACACATTTGAAATATTGTGTTCAGTTTCATGCACCATTCTGGGGAATCAGACAGAGATTACCTGGAAAATAGTAACTAAGATCTCCAAACTGCTGAGGGAAATGAGGATGGTGAGAGTGAAAAACGAGAGGCATAGGGAGAAAATCACAGCACTGTCAAATGTAACAAAAGAAATGATCATTGGTAGTTTGAAGAACTTCCCTCCTGACGGAGGGGGTCGGAATCACTGACCTTTAAGATATTGTCATACTCTAAGAATCTCTCCCTTGTTTGTCCTAAAGGAAACCTACAGGGTTTTAAAGAAAGATACAAGTCTTAAAGATTTTTATTCTTTCTCACTAGAAGGACTATCACAAAAGCAATCAGTTCCTCTTCAATTGAATCTTTTCAATAATATATTTTAGTTTCTCAATCTTTTTGAGCCAGACATATAGATGTTTGTCTGCCTTACAGGAGAAGGAGAGTTACAGTTAACAGATCCAAATTTACTATGTGTAATCTTGGCTTTCCTACATTTATGGAGTATGTATATTTTCCTAGAAGATAAATTTGCTTTCAACCAAAATATTTGATGAGGCACTGTACTGTAGATTTTTCATATTTGGTTTTCAGGTTTCTTAAATGGAAATATAAGCTATTTTTTAATCTGAATCAATTTGAAACAGTCACTAGTTAATGAGGAATATATATCAGTTCAACTCACAAAAATGGTTCAAATATTCAGGTCAGAATGAATACTACCAAACCTGTAAAATAAAGTTACTGTGTTTTGTTTTGTTTTGTTTTTAATTTTTATTTATTTGACACAGAGAGAGATAGTGAGAGCAGGAACACAAGCAGAGGGAGTGGGAGAGGGAGAAGGAGGCTCCTGGCTGAGCAGGGAGCCCGATGCGGGGCTCGATCTCAGGACCCTGGGATCATGACCTGAAGGCAGATGCTTAATGACTGAGCCACCCAGGCGCCCCAAAGTTACTGTGTTTATCCTAAATACTTTCTAGTGGTCTTCATTCTTATAAATATATAACATAAAAATGGAATTAAGCCAGAGTTTAAAATCATTAATAGAAAGAAAAGATCATGCAATCATTTTTTTTTACATACTTCTGTCTGAAAAATTGACATGGTATATAGAGGTTTGGTAATACCCAAGGTTTCAGGCAAGCACTGGGGGTCCCAGAACATATCCCCACGGATAAGGGGGGGATGACTATCACCTGCATCTAACCACCACCACCCATACCTAAACTTTGTTGTCTTGGAAATAATATGAAGCAAAAATCCAGACTTAAATTTACTTTCAACATATTCTCACTACAGAAATACCTTAGTGTTTACACAGTACTAAATAATGTGGGCCTTGACCATGAAAATTAAATAAATTGCAATTTTAAAATATTTAGGTTAAATTGTATGTATATAAACAAGATTTCTAGATTGATTTTTTCACTTTCTGTTTTTGACCAGGCAAAACTTTTCATCTTTATTTTTCTTGGACCAGACAGAAATCTTTACATAGGGAACATTTAAAATCATTAATGAAAGAAAAGATTATACAATCATTTTTAAAAAAATACTTCTGTCTGAAAAATTGAGAACCAAATGCAAAATGAGTTCAGTTGAATTCAAGAAGGGAAAGGCAAACCATCACTTGGAAAGTAGTCTTATGGATTAATTTTATACATATTATTTAACTCTCTCCTGTCATGAAGTTTGTCTCTTATATTTTAATTTCTCCTGTGTAATCACACAAGTACCCTAGCAAGTATTGTGAAAAGGCAAGCACTGTATTGGAAATAGTGCTGGTTTGTCAAAACATTTGAGTTCTACTCTTATTCCCCCCTATTTCCTGTTATAGTATCCTGAATTAGCTGCTTACTTTAAGACCTAGATTCTTCCATCTCTATAATGGACAATGGTATGTTCTTAGTTTATTTTCCAGGGTTTACGGTAAAGTGGAATTATAAGCCCACTACAATGGAAATCAAACATGTTATGAAAATAAATGTTATTATGCTAAGTTCTATCCTGCTGTGTACATGCATTTGTATATTTTTCCCTAATCTGTATACTCACAGAGAGTGTTTTCTGAAAATATTTTGCTCCAGATTCCTTTCCTATATCAGTCAGTTCCTATCATATGTGTATAATATTCTTGTAATGTAAATAATAGAATGGAATTGAATGCATTTTTTTAAAATATTAAAATTAGGTGTTTGCGGAAAGTCGTTTTGTCTTTTCACTACTTTGTTCATCACTAATGAATCTCTGTGCCACTGTTTGCGAAGTTACTTGTGCCAAGGCTGGTTGGATTCTTGGTATAGTGTTTTCCTTTGCAAATTTTGGAACTGCTCCAGGCCTGAGCCCGGATGTTTGAGGAAGAAATGTCAGTAGCCCTCATGGTGTGTGGTCTCCTAATGAGCTATGTCAGTCCTGCATGCTGCTTCCCACACTCTTGCTAACAGTTGGCTTTAACTTCTAGGCAAAAATTTGTGTTATCTGTAGCTCAATGGAATTATATACAGAACATATGAATAAGTCATATGAATAAGTCATGAAGAGATTTCCTCCAGTAAAGTTTGGAGTGGAGGGTGTGGATTCTTCTTTCACTGAACTTCACAGGAATCAACATTTTTTATCTCATGCACAGAATGGTCTAGTGGAAAATGTGCTGGATTCGGAGTTAAAACTCCAGGTTAGATTCCGAGTAAGCATTTTAGATGTGCCATTTGAGATATATCACAGCTTCTCTGACCTCCATTTTCTAATATTGAGGAGAGGGTAGAACTATAAAATGTATAGGTTTCTTCTAAAATTATTGATTCTGTAATTCAAATATTCTAGATAAGTTTTTGTCTTTGAAAAGCATTCTGTTGAAATTGATGCGGGCTGGTCTTTCTATCCCAGTTTCAGTACCTATGATGGAGGTTCTGGAATTGGCACTGAGTCCCTGTTGGAAAGGGCTATTATTTAGATAACCTCCCAGATTGAAATATGACTCTTATTATAATGTGTCATGCCAAAATAAAAGGAAGGTTATGAAAGGCTCTACGCTGTATGATTATAACAGCTGCTGTTATAAGTATCTTAGAGGAAAGGAGAGAATATATATGTTTTGGTTTTCGTAGAAAAAATGATTTACAGCTTGGCTTACCTACTTCATCATCATGCTCAGCATGTAGCTTAAAAATTTACTATCTCGATCAATAAAACACTATTGTCTAGAGAGAATTTAATATACTGCATTTTTAGCATTTTAGAATGTATATACATGTATATACACACAATCTAATGTTTAAAAGGCAGTTATACAGAATACGAATATTCCCAAATTCTCCTCCTTCCATTAAATAAGAGCAACAAGTTATTTACTTGACAATTTGATAATGATGCTACTCTTTTTCTTTTTTCTTTTTTTTTGCATCATTACTCTTTATATCTACTATACAATCTAAGATCTTTGTGGGTCTTGCAAGATACTCAATTATCTGTATCTATTTCACCTGCACAGCCTTTTCCCTATTGCTTACCTACCTTTACCTGTTGTTCCAGTCAGTCCTATTGTCTCCTTTTCTAGTCTGTTCCTTTCCTAATTCCCACCTTCACATCTTTGCCAAGAATGCGTTTCCTCTACCTAAAATGACTATCTTCTCTCTTCCCGCACAAACCACACATCTTTTTTATTTATTTATTTATTTATTTATTTATTTATTTATTTATGATTTTATTTATTTATTTGACAGAGAGACACAGAGAGAGAGGGAACACAAGCAGGGGGGAGTGGGAGAGGGAGAAGCAGGCTTCCCGCTGAGCAGGGAGCCCGATGTGGGGCTCGATCCCAGGACCCTGGGATCATGACCTGAGCCAAAGGCAGACACTTAATGACTGAGCCACCTAAGCGCCCCCACACATCTTTTTTAGAGTAATAAATCACTTTACAGTGTTTTAAAAATTAAACCTTTTCATTACTCCAAAAATCAGGCAGTGTCCAAACATTGAAAAAGCAACAGATTACTTCAGATCTTACCCCTCGTTAAGTAATAAGTATTGCATTCCATGAACATTACTTGAGACATTTCTCTGTGCTTGTATAGGCATATCCTGGCTGAATAAAAATGCCATCAGTAAAGATTCCTCTATAGTTTAAAAAAAAAAAAACATTTTTTTTGCATTACAAAAGACATACTCCTTTTTTCAGCCGTGTTTCCATTTTAAATATCATGGATTATCCCAGCATCTTTTAAGAAGCTACACCTGCTCCAGATTACCAGGGTCTTCCTGTTCTTGGAACCCTCACTGCTCTATGACAATGCCTAAACGTTTAGCACTCACTGTGCTCTCATTTTTGTGTGTTTTTATTTCTGATTGAAATAAAACTAGATTTTAGCTTCCTTGAGATAAGAGCTCTGTCATATTTCTTTGTATTTCTCTTAGACTCTGTCTTATTCTTGCCTGTCCGTCCCTTAGAAACGTAATAAATATTTGTTGGCTGAGTAATTAATAGAATTAAAGAGTATACATAAGTTTTGTATTAAACATTGATTTTTGTCATCTCTGCATTCCTTTTACCTCTTTCTTTTGGGTAATAGCCATTCAGGCCATTAATGGCCTAATTTATTGGCATAATATAATCCCCCGTGCCCAATAGTTGGTTC
The DNA here is from genome assembly GCF_964656455.1 of Halichoerus grypus. Classification (NCBI taxonomy): domain Eukaryota; kingdom Metazoa; phylum Chordata; class Mammalia; order Carnivora; family Phocidae; genus Halichoerus; species Halichoerus grypus. The sequence goes on from NC_135714.1 coordinate 189,481,421, forward strand.
CAGAATGGCTGTATAAGCTCAGCTGGTCCAATCAGGCTAATACTTAGGATTTTTCTTCAATGGTTAAGGAAAAGGAAGCTTTCTCTTCTTCTGTGCTCTGGTATGTGGAGATAAGGCTTGAAAATGCTGCAGCCTTTTGCTACCACTAGGTAGGTCAGACTGAAGAAGATGCCAAGAGAAAAAGGAAGTTTGTAACAAGAAGATATCAGAGAACCTGAGCCACTGGAGACCAGATTAATCTTCTCAGAAGCCCACACTACATCTGAATGTGTCCATTTCCTGAGTCAACGAACTCTCTACCTTGTTTAAGTCATGTTGAATTAGGTCTTTATATATTATGTACTTTCAAATAGGTATTATTTGAAAATTAGTTCATCCTAATTGATACTTACATCCAGTTGATACTTATAAATAACTTTGCATTAGATAATTCATAGGAAATATAGAAAAATAGGTTCCATATTTTTATGTGTTTAAGAGTAAGTTTTGAGGGCCACCCAAAGAAAATAGTATAGAATTTATTCCAGTTCTTCATTCTTGCATTTATGAAGGTCTGTGACTGTGTGTGTGTGTGTGTGTGTGTGTGAAAAAGAGAGATTCAGCAGAAACAATACAATCAGTTGTAATTTATTCTTAAAAAAGTATGTTCTTTGAGAATTTGGTAATCTAATTCTAAGGAATAAAATATTTGAGGTCGGTTACTCAAATGATGGTCTTAAAATGATTGTATGAAGAATCAATTGATTGGATGATTATTTATAAAATGAAACTTCTAAAATATAATACTTGTGTGTATTATTTGGTAAATATTTTGGTTTAAGAAATTTTTTTCTCACTTTGAAATTTCTGCTGTCTGCAAAAGAACAATAGCTTTTTATTTTTTTTATTTTTTTAAAGATTTTATTTATTTATCTGACAGATAGAGAGACAGCGAGAGAGGGAAAACAAGCAGGGGGAGTGGGAGAGGGAGAAGCAGGCTTCCCGCTGAGCAGGGAGCCTGATGCGGGGCTCGATTCCAGGACCCTGGGATCATGACCTGAGCCAAGGCAGACGCTTAATGACTGAGCCACCCAGGCGCCCCAGAACAAAGCTTTTTAAGCAGTCAGTTGGAGTGACTGATAGGCAGTCTGTTTCTCTGACTTTCTTTCTCTTGGAAGGTAGGAATCAACCCCAGGCCAAACAGTTTAGATTTTTAAGGGTTGTGAAACTACTTTGTAACTCAAGGGTGACATAGTTGGCTTTGGGAAGGAAAAAAAAAAAGGAAGAGAAATAGAAATGTGTTCTAAATGTGGTTGACTACTGCTGTAGGTTTGTGCTAAACATTAGCATGTTGTCATAAATTCAGGTTTTCAATGTTTTAAAATATAAAATATTAGCATAATATTAGAACATGTTCTTAGGGCTTTTAATGGTGATCACAGGGCATGTTCTAAATTTGGATCTGAAAATCTTTTTGAGGGAGCACATCTCTCCCAATAGCCCATGGTTCTGGCAGAGTTTTAAAGGTAGGAGAAGGTGATCATGGTCCCAGAACTTTGTTGCCTGGAACTACTAACAAGTACTTCTAACAAGAGGAGCTAGATGACACCATCTTGGATGAAAACATATCTTAGTGATTCCTTACAAAGTAAGATATACATGAATTAAGAAAATTGGAATGTTGGAAATTTGAGTATAGAAACATTCTACCGATTGATTAACCCCAGTTTTCGATATTCATGTTTAGGAGTGTTTTCTTACTGTTAATTTATTCATTAACAATTATTTAATAAAGACCCTTGTGAACCAGAAACTCTTCTAAGAGCTGGGCATGAAAGTCACTTCTCTTATGGTGACTGTGGTCCATAAGGGAGCCAGACAATAAATAAGATAAATACATATAAAGCATAAAGTCGATTAGGCAATGATAAGAACTAAAGGAAAAAAGTGAAAGAAGGAATTTAAGAGAGAATTTAAAGTGGTGGCCTGAGTATGGGATGTATGTGATTTTTTTGAAGAGAAGACTAAGGAATACCTCATTAAAAAGTTTCTGAGTAAGGGTCTGACAGACTGCAGAAAGCAGCAGCGGGAATATCAAGCAAAAGAGCATTTGATGCAGTGCAAACAGCATGTGCAAAGGCCCAGAGGCAAGAGCATACTTAACAAATAAAGGAGAAAAAAGTAGTGTAGTAGAAGGTGAGGTCAGAAAGGTGATGGGGACCAAATCTTACAGTTAAGGACAGCTGAGAATTTTAGCTTTTACTCTGAGTAAATTGAGAAGCCATTGGATTTCTGCATAATTAGTTCTATCGCTTTTACTATGTAAAATAATATTTTCTATTACTTTTAACTTTCTTTCTTTCCTGATTTCCCTATGGTGTCTTTTATTTTTAACTGGAAACTGAGAATATCACATCTGTATCTCAGGAACTTCTCACATTTCTGTTGATGTTACTTAGAAGGATTGTCTTTTTGCAGCTTTCAGAATTCATAGCAGATGATTTCCTTCTGGAGTGATGAAATTGCTCTATATCTTGATTGGGATGGTGGTTATATGAATTTAAATATTTATCAAGACTTACTGAAATGCACACTCAAGATCTATGCATACAAGATATGTAGATTTTTATCTCAATAATAAAAGATTTAAAAAACCTGTAAATTTTATGTTATGCTTTTTCCTAAAATGTACAATATGTACTGGAAATACTAAAACATTAGCAAAGTGTATAAATGAAACTATTCATTTTCATTAATCCAAATTTTTTGTACTTAAGCCAAATATTACAAATCAAAATAACATCATTAAATTCCAGTGTGCCATTTTATAGTTTTGTTACTGGATTTTACTTTTTGTGTCAGAAATAGTATTTTGAAGAGTATCAATATACCCATTTTTATTGGGACTTTTGAAAATATTATTATAAATATAAAAATTATAAATATTTTAACAATTACAAATATTATATATGTCATAACAAATAATATAACCTATTGTTTTTTTACTTAAAGTATAATATTAATGAAGTAGAACAGCACATATTATTTATTTCTTTATGATTCTAAAATATGAATCTAAATAATACAATTCCTTTAAATAGTGGTGTCATTGTATTTTCTTCAGTTCTATTTAAAGCCATCCATACCCAATGTCTAGGGTATGTGCTATGGTGAGCGCTGTGAATTGTGTAAGACTGTTGAATCACAGACCTGTACCTCTGAAACAAATAATACATTATATGTTAAAAAATAAAAGAAGAAGAAGAAGATAGCAGGAGGGGAAGAATGAAGGGGGGGAAATGGGAGGGGGAGACGAACCATGAGAGACTATGGACTCTGAGAAACAAACTGAGGGTTCTAGAGGGGAGGGGGTAGGGGGATGGGTTAGCCTGTTGATGGGTATTTAGGAGGGCAAGTACTGCATGGAGCACCGGGTGTTATACGCAAACAATGAATCATGGAACACTACATCAAAAACTAATGATGTAATGTATGGTGATTAACATAACATAATAAAAAAAAAACAAAAAAATAAAAATAAAAACAAAGCCATCCATACCCTCAATTTGGTCCCCATTGTAATTTTAACCAATACTTTACATTTTAGAATAGGTGACTGGGGCCAAAGACACAGTCTCTTAAACTTATGAAACAAATTATTATGATCAAAAGGGAAATAACAATTTCACTTTCCTAGCACCATGTCTGTCATTGCCTACAAATAAAGTCTGATTGATAGCATTTATGTATTGCAGAATACTAACAGAATACCGACTTTAGTAAGCACAGCATGAGGTTTGTGAGATGTTATTTACCTTTTTTTTCCTTAAGATTTTATTTTTTTATTTGAGAGAGAAAGAGAGAACTTGCGGGGGTGGGTGGTGAGAGGGCGAGAAGCAGAGGGGGAGGGAAAGGGACAAGCAGACTCTGCACTGAGCGTGGAGCCCCACATGGGCCTCAGTCCTAGGACCCTGAGATCATAATCTGAGCCGAAACCAAGAGTCAGATGCTCAACAGACTGAACCACCCAGGTGCCCCATTATTTACCTTTAAATAAGTATAATCCTCACAGTAATGTTTCTGTAATATGACAGAGGAAGCACTCTTTTTCGGAGGTATCTTGGGGATGAATGACAATAAAATTGTGACAACTATTTTTATTGAAGTTATTTCATGTATCATTTTAATTACCTAGGTAATTTTTAATGACACATTTTAACTTAGTAAGAGTAAAATCAGCTGGAAAGAAATAAAAAATGAGCAAAAATATGAAAAGGAGAGCTATATAGAAAGAAGTAAGACTTGATAGAATAAATAACCAAGTTTTTTTTTCAAATGCAGATGACTTTACAATATTTAAATCTATATATATGATGACCAAATTGCTATAAGGGAAAAGAGAATAACCCTTAAAAGCACGTCATGATAGCAACCACATTCTCCAAAATTTCCGTGAGTCCTATGTCCTAGAATATTTTAGGATCATTTCAGATTTCTTATTCTTTAGGAAGCATATCATAAATTCTATTTGTCATAATTTTAAATAAATTAATTGCTATATGCACAAAAATAAGCTTTCAACTTGAAGCAATGGATTTTGTCACCTATAAAGGAAATCTTTAGCTTTAATAGTGATATTACCGCCCATTTTTCTCTGCTAAAGAGCATTCAAAATTAATAAGTTAGAAAAAGCCTACAGTCAAATGTTTGGATGCTTTAAGCATTGCCATATCTGGTGTGTTTTCTTTAAAGTAAGTGATGTATTTTTCATAAGGCCTGTATTCCTGGATGGGACCAAAGTATGTGCCCTATTTACATTTAAATTGCATATACATTTGATTTCCTACAGCCTTAGCAACCATTATCATCTTTTAATCCAGAGTATTTTCATCTTGTTAGAAAACTGATATTTTCAGTGAATAATTTTATCTGAGAATTTTGTTTAGTTTCTCACACTTTATTATGAAATAAACCCAACTTATGAAATAACACTGACTTTTTAAGAACATTATGCACTGTTTATTGCAAATATCTTCCCATTTTAAGCTCATATCAAGTAAGATATAAGGGAAAGAAAACTGAAAGTAAGGTTGTAGGCATGAAAGTCACATGTCAATTCTTGACAGATTCTTAACTTCGCTTCTTAATCTTAATGTGAGCTAAATGATAATGATTCTCATTGCAGGTATTATGTTACCATTCGAGTGCAATTTTTTCCTGATAAATGTTTGAAAGCATTAATGGTAACGCTGATCAGTAGCTGAGGGGGCTTCATAATGAACACAGGTTGTTTGGAGCTCAGTTGTAAATCTCATACAAGAGACAGTTCCTCAGCTGGTCAGTGAATCATTCTTCAGACTTAGATTGTCTGTTTCAACATTTCCAAACATTTTATTCAAGGTGGTATCTTTAATGATGTTGTGTGTTTAATATGGGACAGATCCCGGGAAAAGAAAAAAGTGATCTCAATCGGTCTATCCCTCAAGGCACTCTTGGAAAATTAAAGGGATTGTGTCATATTAGTGAACATTTGAATTTGACATCATTCAGTGTTCTAAGGATGTTAACATGAAGTATTGCAGATGTATTATTATCAGATGTATTATTATATAAAGGGAGCCAACGGAGAAATCAGTTGAGAACATGAACTTCAGAATGAAACTGCTTAATTTTATTTTCTAAAAGAAACACTTTTTAGCTATGTAACTTTGATCAACTACCCTATCCTCTCTGTCTCAGTGTGTTCATCTACAAAATAAATAATTGTAGCCAACTCTTAAGTTTGTTATGAAGACTAAATTAAGTGATGCAGGAATTATTATATAAAGCACACAACCTAATGGCCATAAATTATTATTAAATAAATAACATGTGTTTTTGTATTCCTTAATACTTTAAAAGAATAAGCTTCATATTCATTTATCTTGATAGTTTTGAGACAGATATTAAATAAATAGTATGCATACCTTTATTCCTTAATACCCAAAAAGAATAAACTTTATATCCATCCATCATTGTAGTTTTTAGAAGATATATAGCTTGGATTAACTCTAATAACTTAGTCTCAATGATTTATGTCCTTCAAAATTAAATTATGTTTTAAGAATGACTTTAGGAAGCATTTATCTTTCCCAGATTCCTGGAAACATCTGTTATAAGAAAAGCTGGGATAAATCCACCCTTTCTCTCCTCCTAATTTCCTCTTCACCAGCACTATTACCACTCTCTAAGTTTTACATATGAACTATTAATTTCTTTTTTTTTTTAAAGATTTTATTTATTTATTTAATTGACAGAGAGAGAGAGAGAGAGAGGGACAGCTAGAGAGGGAACACAAGCAGGGGGAGTGGGAGAGGGAGAAGCAGGGTCTCCACCAAGCAGGGAGCCCGATGCGGGGCTCGATCCCAAGACCCTGGGATCATGACCTGAGCTGAAGGCAGTCGCTTAACCAACTGAGCCACCCAGGTGCCCCTGAACTATTAATTTCATATTATATATGATATATTTAAAGACTGAATTGAATAATATAATCATCTACATGTATTTATTTTATCTAATTATTTAAATTATTACTTAAAACATAAATTGAATTTTCTACATGCTTACACAAACACTGATAAAGTACAATGGTATTAACTTTCTCCATGTGTGTAGTCAAGTATTGAAACAGCCCAGTAAAACTTTAATACATGATTTTTATATGAAATATGATTTAACTGCTGTGAGTGAATTTTCCTAAAATTTGGTTCTTCAAAAGATTTTGATTTAGTGGAAGTTTAGTCATCATCAACAGGAGGTCCAGAGGTACCTCCAGAAGGAATTCTGTCCCTGAGGAAGCTGATAGTTTTCCTTTCTGGCGTATCCCCTGAATTTGAAACTGCTTGATAATGAAGACCTTATAGACCTTTACCAGGTCATTCTGATGTTCAAAGTCATCCTTCAGTGAAGTCTGATTTTTGTCTTGCCAGCTGATAATTTAGTGCACTTGTCAAACATCTTTCGCTGATTCTTATCATTCATCTTTCCTGGAGGTTTCTCATCTTCTCCTGTGGCCTTCATATTAAACGTGTAAGACTCAATTTAGGTCTCTGATGGCATCTTTTCTCTGTCCTTCTCATCTTCATTGGCTGTATTTCTTAACCTACTTGACTATCTGCTCACTATTGTCCTTGCTCAAACAGCCTTTGTCAAGGGTGATTATAATTCTTTCCTTATTTACTATAACCTGATCCACCACGGACACCTTTAAGGTTACTACAGGCATTAGCATCATGGGTGATTTCAATCTGTGGGATGCCATGTAGCTCATGGGAATGCCTGCGATGTCAAACTTTCCAGGTAAGTTTTTTTCTTTATCATTGCCTTCCCATCTTCATAAAGCCAAATGGTTGTGAGAATGAAAAGTGAAAGGGGCGCCTGGGTGGCTCAGTCGTTAAACGTCTGCCTTTGGCTCAGGTCATGATCTCAGGGTCCTGGTATCGAGTCCCGCATCGGGCTCTCTGCTTTGCGGAGAGCCTGTTTCTCCCTCTCCCCCTGCTCTTCTCTCTCTCTCCCTCTGTCAAATAAATAAATAAAATCTTTAAAAAAAAAAAAGAATGAAAAGTGAAGGTCTATGTCTTTTTTTGTGGAAAGGGGGCATTATGTTTGGTAAGAACAATTGTGCCTTCATTATCACTTTCAATACCAAGGAAGTAATGAGTGACACTCAGAGACAAAGAATACTAGCATTGTCTGATTTGTATCCTGACATCTTGGCTTCCTGGGCAACTGCTCCATCAACAACAGTCATTGGAGTTTATGATCTTGTTTGATCATTTGTCATTGAAGAGGTCCTACAGAAGTTTCTGAGATTTGGGGACACACATACTGCCTCAACAATGACTTGTCAAACATAAAGCTCTCTTTAGAGTGACTGGGGTGTCAGCCTTCATGTCAGCTCAATTCTTCAAAATGTACATGAATAATTTAGATTTATTCATAGATGAACTATATCTCAATACTGGTCTGAGTGTTATTTGAGGACTTTAGCATGTTCACATGTGTACAGAGGGCAGAAACACTTTTGTCTCAATGATATCCTTTTAAGTTTGCGCTTGAACTTGGTGATGAAATAAACCATGTGCTTGTCCACTCAAGAATGTACCTAGTTGTAGATTTGATTTTAAGTATTTCAGTCTTATTAGTAAGGATGAACACGTAAAGATGCTACTTTCCAGGTCAAAGATCAGCATCCTTTGTTGGGCCTCAATATCTTGTCCAAACTATAAGCGATAGCAGTTGACAGTTGGCTCATTGATGATTTCAGTCACGTTGAAACCAGCAACCCTGCAACTATCTTCATAATACCAGAATCATTGAAATGAGTGATTTTGTGATGATGATGATAGGAAATTGATGTTTTCTTCATCTTTGTTAAAACCATAGAAATGAGCTTCTCTAGAGAGATGCTTTAGTTATCTCCTTTGTCCTCCACCTAGAACTGATCATATTACATATCATTCCCACCACCATGGATGGCTTGTGCTTCTTATTTGAATGAGGAAATCGTGTAACCAAATCTACACTTAAACGTATGCTTGGCATCAGATATTCTGTTGGTGGGATCACTGCAACATGATTCTTTCTAGCAACACTAATCATTCTCTGTCTGTGAGTCTATATGACTTAGAATTGTCTCATTTCCCTTTCCATTGGCAATGATCCTCACTTTTCCATATTGGAAGACACCTATCCAGAAGTAGATGGTTTTGAGATTATTGTCAACTGCTGGCATCTTTACCATAGTTGCCAGGGAGGATAGACTTGGCTCACAGGAGAAAGATGTAGAGAAGACATTGGGGCTAATGTCATGTTCAATTCATTGAAGATGATTTTAAAATATAAAATGAAAAAGACTTTCAAGGGCACCTGGGTGGTTCAGTTGGTTAAGCATCTGCCTTTGGCTCAGGTCATGATCCCAGTGTCCTGGGTTTGAGCCCTGTGTCGGGCTCCCTGCTCAGTGGGTGGGGGGGTGGTGGGGGGGTGGGGGGAGCCTGCTTCACCTCTCCTGCTCTCTCTCTCTCAAAAAAAATAAAATAAAATCTTAAAAAAAAAAGACATTCAAGAACAAACTTTTCAGGCTGTTACCAGATTGTTGAATTATACTAAACCCTATTCCAATGAAGAAGTGGAAAGGACTGTGTTTCTACTAGACTGGGAAAGGAGATGGAGATGAGAGAGTCTCCTCTATTCATAGCAGTGGTACAAAGGATCTAGGGACAAATCACAAAGTCATGCCCTGACAGCATCATGGGTCAAAATAAGAGAAAAAAAAATGCAAAGATGTCTTAAGTGAAATGAAGCAGGACAAGTGACAGTGCTTGGCAACCTTAGAAACCAGGAATCGGGGAATATAGAAGACCAGATTAAAAGTGATAAAGTGTGGGCAAGTTTTATAAATGTTGAGCTGGACGTCTCTGTGATTTTTATATATACTGCTAGTATACTTGAGTCTATGGATTGTGCCCATTGACAGAGCTGTTATCCAACTGATGATTACAGAATTCCTATTACTGCAAATCCGTTCCCTTTGAGGCATTGTACTTCATCTTTATAAAATTTTTCAAATGATGTGGGTTAAATACCCTCATTAGCAAATTTGTTCTTCCATAAATTTGAGATTCTTTCTCAATATCCTTTTTATAATGAAGAATCCAGAATTAAGCTGCTCTAGGAATTTTCTACCCGATACATTGTAGATTGTGATTTCAACTCACTTCTAATGGATCTGTACTTTTTTTTTAAGATTTTATTTATTTATCTGAGAGAGCGAGAGGGCAAGCACACAAGCTCACACATGAGCAAGGGGAGAGGCAGAGGGAATCTCAAGCAGACTCTGAGCTGAGTGTGAGACCGACTCAGGGCTTGATCTCACAACCCTGAGACCATGACCTGAGCCAAAATCATAAGTCTAAGGCTCAATTGACTGAGGAACCCAGGCACCCCATGGATTTGTACTTTCAATAAATTGCAACAAATGTCAAGTATTTTGGTGGTTACTTCACAACCTAGTACTTATGTCCACAACCCAGTGCTTCACTTCACAACCTAGTATTCCTATCAGTTCGGTTCCTTTCCTTCTCCCCCTCCCCCCCTTCCTCCTCCTCCCCCTCTTCCTCCTCCTCCTCCTCTTCCTTCTTCTTTTTCTTCTTCTTCTTCTTCTTCTTCTTCTTCTGAGCTATACACATGTCCTAATTTGCAGTTATAGTCATGATATTTTTTAGTTTTATATATATATATATATATATTTTAGTTTCAATTTTATAAAACATATTTTGCATGCACATTCCCTAGTGAGTGAATAATTTTACAAAAGAGGGGGAAAGTGTGGGTTCATGATCAGAATAACATAAAATGAAAACTATTTTTGTACTTCAAATTTGAAAGATTCTTTAGTTGTTACTCTCCAAAAGCTAAGGATGATATTTCCCAATGTATTGAACATGGAAACCTATATTAACAGAGCATCCGATTGGACGGTATTTTCAGGACAGTATTCTGAGAAATTATGCTCTATCCTATCAAGTATACTTTGAGTTTGGATTATATCATTCAACATCTTTACAATCTAGTCCAAAGTTGTGTCAATGACATATAAGCATTCTATACCTCTAGGACTACTTCTGAGTTGACAGAAATTCTGGGGGAGTTTATTACTAGCCTGATTATACTAGTATCCATCTCAACTGTTTTTGGCAGAGTCATCATTAGAGACCCTATCGGATGTCTTATGTAAGTCCTGTGTACCATTCTAGTGTTCCTGTTAAATAAATGTCCCTAGCTTGCTAAAATTATCAGAATTATTCCATGACATTGAAACTAATTTTAGGTATTTTTTTCATTGAATTTACTAACATCCTGTCTTTTTTGAAAATTCTTTAAAGTTGTAGCTATTTTTTAACTTAATTTTTAATTATTTAATTTATTTGATGATCTCTGAGGATGGTGTCATTCTTTTGTTTGTTTGCTTGTTTGTTTTTTAAAAAAGGCCACATATTCATTGACACTCTTCCCATTGAGAGCTGTGGAGTCTATGTCTCCTACCTTTGAATCTGAGTGGGCTGGTGACAGTTTCAACCAATAGAATATAGCAGAAGTCACATTAGATCTCTTTTGAGGGTGCTTTAACAATCAGTATGTTGTACACCTGAAATTAATGTAACATTGTATGTCAGCTATACTCAGAGAAAGAAAGAAAGAAAGAAAGAAAGAAAGAAAGAAAGAAAGAAAGAAAGAAAGAAAGAAAGAAAGAAAAAGAAAGAAAAAAAGAAAATTATAGAGAAGTAGTTTACATTTATTGCACACCTACTGGATGTCAGATATTGTAAGCATTTTTAATAAGTAATTTCATTTTTTCCTAAAAAAAGCCCCAAACAAACAAACAAACAAAAACATGTGATTTCCTCCTCCTTCCCTTGGAATGCTCACCATGAGGGAAATCAGTTGCTGTGTAACAAGTCCAAATGCTTGCGGTCAACAGGCTAGAGAGAACACATGTAGATGGTCCGGTTGAGAGCCTCCCTCAGGGTCCAGCATTCCAGCCATCCCTACCAAAATGCCAAACATTTGATTGATACCATCTTCGAGCCTATAGACTATCCCATCTACCAGCGAAGTACCATTGAGTGGCCTTAATTGAGGCCATAAGCAAAAGAATCACTCTAATCCCTAACCTGCACAATCCATGTGACATTATAAATTACTTATTGTTTTAAGCTACTAAGTTTGGGGGTAATTTGGTAGGCAGTAATAATAACTAAAAGATGGAGGATGTTATTTTTCTCTCTTTTTTTGAAGTAATGAATGTAGCACTGGACAATATGGGAGGCAGAATACAAGTACTATTAATTGAGAAATGCTTTTCTTCCATCTAAATTCTTGTCTTTTTGTGTGATGTTGCTAGGGCAATCTTTATTTTTATTTTGGCATAAAAAATATAACTGAATTTTGAAATTTTGGATATTTATATTACAAAGCATTATCCCAAGAAACATAATACTGTCAATTTTGCAGATTTAGTGGATCAAATATTAATACTTCCAGTATGGATATCCTGTGTGTAATGAATAAAGTATGAACTGTGATGTTACAGGTATAAATATTTTAATTGGTAATATTTATCAATTTTATAACATTGATCACATTGAGATCTCAGAGATTTTTCTGTCAAGAAATTGGAACTTTGCTGTATTCCTAGATTAGGTGAGCCATCTTGAAATGTAATTGAGTCACCTAGTCAAATACTGAGAGCTATTGCCTGGCAACTGAGTTGCTTGGAACAAGTCAATGCATTCTAACAGCTTGATATTCTTTTATGCTTATTGATAAACTTCATAGACTGTGGGGATATCAGAGCAGTAGGTGTGCCAGTTTTAGTTTAAAGCAAATGCATTTAGATAAATAGTAATTTGTAATTTGCAAAAACCTATTCCTAAATGGCTTCTAATATGATTTTGGTATTGATGAATCCCAAAGTTTATACCTTCAACTGGATCTCTCCGATGAATGCCATAATTGTATATCCAGTTGCTTACTCAACATTTAAGCTGGATGTCCCAAAGAATTCTTTATCTTACCAAGTCTAAAACTTAACTCTTGACACCCTTCCTTTTTCTCTCTCCAATTTTTATACATTAGTAACTTGCATTTTATTGAAGAAGGCTTATCTCAGAGTGCTATTCATTGATTTGGAAATTGCAAAGACTGAATGACTTTTACTTTGCAGATGTCAATGATATTCTACCAATAGTAACCATTTTGTATATGTGTAATCCCTAGTTTTCCTATGTCTATATGAGAGAAAAAAAAATTCTAGCCCAAAAATATTGCATCCATATATTTTGTAAATTATGGAAGACTTATAGATGATTTGATATGATCATTTCTAAAATATTTACGGTTGGAAAAAACACTTTTAGATTCTTACTTTTCAATAACACTAGTAGACTAAGTTACATGATTTCTCCAGGGTCACTAGCATTTTGTCAGTGGAAAGACTAAAACCCATTTCCTTTTAATCCTAATTCTATGCTTTTTTTAAAAAATAATAAACACTTTCATCTCTTTGACTGTTCAATTACCAATGCATAGGAATTTCAGAGACTTGACAAAATTCTCATAAGCTTTTTTTAAATTTTCACTGTGCAGTTGATCATTTCTCAGAAAATGAGGTTAGTTTGACCTAATTTGCATATGTTTATTTATGTTTGGAGGGAATTCATTTTTATAATTTTTTAAACTTTTTTAAAAGATTTTATTTATTTATTTGAGAGAGAGAGAGAGCGTGAACGAAAAAGAGCATGAGTGCAGGGGGAAGGTAGAGGGACAAGCAGACTCCCCACTGAGCAGGGAGCCCAATTCAGGGCTCTATTCCAGGACCCTGGGATCATGACCTGAGCTGAAGGCAGATGCTTAACCAACTGAGCCACCCAGGCACCCCTGGGGGAGTTCATATTGGCTGCTGGAGATCACAGTCTGTTCTAAATGTTCATAGCCCAACCCTTTGAAAATACATTCCAGAATTTTCCCAAGGATCAACTTCAAGTTTATCAATTGATAATGATCACGATCCATTTTTTTCTTAAATTCTCATAAACTTTTAAATACAAAATTCTCATGTATGTTGTATCTGTTTCTCTACTTTTAAAAATTCTATTGTCTTAATCTTTTTGTATATTTCTGCATCTAAGTTAATGCTTTCAATTACTGGAGTATGATCTAATAACATGTAGGGTCATTACTTACTCACTGGACTGCTTTAAAAATTATTGGTTCCTATTGAACATTTTCTTTTCTGAGTAAATGCTGGAAGCAGCTCGTCAAGTCACATAAAAAATTCTATTGGGAATACAATTGGGTTTTGCACTGATTTTATATTTTAATTAATAGAGATTTGACAGCTTTTTCTCAACCAGAAAATGGTCTATTTCTCTATTTATCCAAGCATTCCAGCATGTATCTTGGTAGTTTTTAAATAATTTTTAGAGTTTTCAATAATTTTTATAGTTTTCATGGTGTTTATAATTTCCTTAACATTGTTTAGCTTATTTTATGTTAGGCTTAGTACCCCCCTTCCTTTTTTTAGAATATTGATTGCTGAGGTGAATAAGATTATTTCATCACATTATCCAATTAGTTTTGCTGTACCAAAGGAAATTATGAATTTGTACATGTTGATCTAATATCTGATCACTTTCCTAAACTTATGTCCTACAAGTTTTTCAGTTAATTATCTTAAGATTTCTAGACAGACAATTTTAACACAAATATGGTTTTGCCTCCTCCCTTGTTTTTTATTTTTTGTCTTATTGCATTGTTTCAGTTGTCTAGCTCAGTAATATAGTACCAATTGCATCTTTGTCTATTCCTAACTTTAATGGAAAAGTTTAAAATATTGCACCATTATGTGTGATAGTCTACGGGTTTCTTGTAGATTGCCTTTATCAAGTTAAATTCAATTCCTCTATGTCTTTTAATCTTTCTCTCATAATTTTCATGTCATTTTTATTACGTACATTCTAGGGGAAAGCTTCAGCTCAATTTCATAGTTTATTAAATTGATTTTCAACTGTGTTCAATCCTCTTCTGCCCTGTTAATTTTGATTTTAATTTTATAAATAATAATTTTATTATCCAGTAAATCTTTATTCTTTCTTTTTTTATAACAATATGAATCTACTTTTTAAAAATAGATATCCCGGAATCTCAGGAAGGATTCTTATGATACTTATATTAATAGTTTCATTTATTTTTTTAACATCTTCTACCTTAGATTCTTATTTTTTGTTGAGTTTGATGCCTTTTTTTATAATGTTACTTTTCCCCAAATGTTGATGATTTTTGGTTGTTGTTATCTTCACCATTAAGTGCCTAAATGATAAATATGATTTCTTCAGACAAGTTAAATGTCTTTTTGAGAGTGAATGCAGGTTTTTATTATGAGAGCATCTTTGATTCATTCAGTATCAACAGCACATACTCTTTCTGTTTTTTTGTGATATTGAGCCAGTAGCATAACTTCTCTGGGCTCCAGCTTCTCATTGGTAAAATGAAAATAATGCCTATTCATCAATATATAAGAAAAATAATGTATATAAGCAAACCTGTAGGTAAGCACCCAGTAAATGGAATGAGCAAGGAAAAGTTGAATTCTACTATTTTTAAAATACAGGATCCACTACATTATTGGGATTAATGCTGAAAAATATTTCCTCCATTTAGGAAATAGCATGGGTGCCATGACCCTATATGATACTGTGAAACACTTTTCTGAATGATCTCAGGTTTCCACACATACTGTTATAAGGCATACCATACTATGGCAGTTAAGAAACTGTATGGTTTTGTTTGTTTGTTTTATTTGGTTTTATTTCAGCAATGATTTATTATTATATGCTTACACTATATCAAGCATTGTTCTCATCACCTTAGATCTATTACCGTTTGTAATCCTTTTAAAAACCGTATAATATAGGAACTATTACTGACCCTGACTTACAGATGAGGAACCTGAAGCAGAGAGGGTTTAAGTAATTTGACCATTGTCGCATTTTAGCTAGTGATCGTGTGCTGTTTTCCACTATATCATCTGCTGAAATTATGCAATGAGATATTTATAAATCACTTTGAGCTAAGTCTAGCTCACATATGACCATAGTATTATTGCCAATAATAATAATAAGAGTAGGTATAGTAAATATTCACTTATTTAGTAACATGCCCGTCTTCTCTCTAGACTCTACTGACTGTAGGTATACCATATTCATCGCTGTATCCCCAGAATATAGTTCAATGCATGGTAGTAAATATTATTTGAATGAGTGGCTACTCAGGTGAGGAATCTGTGATAAGTTAGTAGATTGATTTGGCACATTACCTCTGAACTCTCGCAGAAACACCACTGAAACTATAGTAAAGATGTGAAAAACAACGTTACAAAGACAGAGAGATTGCCAAAATAGAAAAGAGAATGTCAAAGGTAAAAAGAATGGCTATAAATAGTAATTTATTTGGGATGCCAGAAAAAAGTTGAAAGCTAACATCTTACAAATGGACAAAAGGGAAAGGCGAGATGGAAAACCAGGAGGCCAGCCAATGTCTGTCACAGATCCTGAGTAGCTGTCAGAAAACAGAAGAATCAGCATCTTGGACACAGGATGCTTGATAGGTTGAAAAAGTTGAATACACTGAAAGTTTCTAGAAGTTAGATCTATAGATCTCTAGGCCACTCTCGCTCCCAGACAGCTAGCACTGAGCCACATGTGTAGATTAGAGAATTATATTCTGAAGGGTTTGAATCTGAAGGATTTGAGATTTGGGGAGGACTTAGTTAAATTCTTCCTGTGGTGAATATCAGAAGGCAGACTTACAGCCCCATCCTGGAGATAAAAGATATTTATTTGGTGAATTAACCTCTCCAAGAGACAATACAAAGAGATACTGTGAGTTGTGATTCCCTAAGAGTCATGCTTTAAATTTTGCTGAACTTCTCTATAGAGAAGCTCATCATTCTATAACCCTGTCTTTTCAATGCAGAAGTTCATATTTGCTTTTTGTTATCTTATTCTTAAACATAAAGTGAGAACCAAGAAGTGCAAGATTTTTTAGGAAAGTTTAAACATGAAAGACAACCAAACCAAAACAAACTAATAAATAAAGAGTAGTCAGTGAAAATTGTGATATTTCAAGGAAAGGAATTAAACCTAAAAATAGACACATTCAGAGATATTGGAAGAAAAAAAGGAAAATGTTGTGCCATGAAATTAACAAGATTTATACTTTATAAAAGAACTTTCATGTAATTAGTTGTGTGTCTCTACTATATATAATTAGTTATGTGTATATGTATTATGTGTGTACATATACTAGTTATATATATAATTTTTCATATAAATTAAACTGTGATAGAAAAATCAATAGAAGATTTAGGTGGTAAATTTAAGGTAAACTCACTGAAGTTGAACAGAAAGAAAATGAAATTTGAATATTGATTGGAGAGATAGGTAAATTAGAAGATCCATCCAAATCATCAATATCCCAAAGCAGGAATTTCCATAAGAAGGAGGAACCAAGAGGAAGAAATTACATAAGAATTACCAAAGAAAAATTTTCAAAGTATTCACAGACATGATTTTTCATATGGAAAGGGCATCAAGTGTCCATTATAATGAATGAACAATGACTCAATATTAAATCATAAATCACTAAGACTAGGGATAAAAATCTTTAGGGAAAAAAACAAGTGACAGCAAATCAGGAGTCAGAATGGCAGCTAACACTCGATGCCTAGAATATGATGCCTACAATCTAGAATAGAGAGCACAGACTTCATGTTTCTGATAGAAAATGATTTTGAACTTATAATTATATATGAAGTCAACCATAAATCAAATGTGACAGTTAAGTAAAGACGTTTTTCAGAAGACAAGGACTGCAAATATTAACCTTGAATGTACCCTGACTCAAGGGGCTACTAGAGAATGCACGTCACCAACATGAGAGATGAAATGAAAATATATTATAATCTGGGGTCTGGGGAAGAGGGGACACATCCAAGGAAAAAAGAAATAAAATCACAGAACGTGACACGGAGTGGGACTCGTAAGACACCTGTTAAAGATATAAGTGTGAAATGGGGGACTCTGGAAATTAGATTTTTATAATAAAAAATACATAAATATATAAGTAAATAAACATAAAGTATCTATTCTGGCCATGTTGAAAATGTTTGCATGTTTTTCAGAGATATTAGGGCAGATTCCTGTTATGTGCATAGAAAATTTAAGCCGAGAAACACAATGTTTACCTCCAAGTACAAAATAGTTTTCAAGAACAAAATAACGTGTATTGCACAAAAATGGCTCAATTGCATATAAATTTTAAGTAGCCATAAAAAGGTAAACAGAGTACTGATTTGACCAGAAACAAATTGGGATATATAAACATATATCTCCATACCCACACATACACACACATATACATACACATTTTATATATTATATGAGGGAAAGAAAAAAAGATACGTGTGTGTGTGTGTGTGTGTGTAGATACATGTAATTTAAATGCTCAATTTCTTTAGAATGCCAATAGATACAATCTAAAAGTGATAAATCTAGATATATACATGTAAATTTGTGTGTAATTGACTTTTTAAACTATGAATATGCATTACTTTGCTAGAACTAAAACTGAAATCACAAAAGGGATAGCCAAACAATCTTAAGAAGAACAAAGGTCATACTCAGAGTTTGTGATTTCACCACTCACACGCTACAGTACTTAAGACAGTGTGATGGTGGCATAAAGATAGATCAGTGGAGTAGAATTGAGATTCTAGAAATAAATTGTAACACTGATGGTAAACTAATCTTTTACGAAGAGGCCAAGACATATAAATGGGAAAGGAGTTGTTTTCTCAACAAATGATGCTGGGACCATAATGTATAAACATGCAAAATTATGAATTTGGTTTCCACCTCGAATCATAGAAGAAAAACATATTCAAAGTGCTGAGAGGGAAAGACTGCCAACCAAAATTTCTTTGAAGTTTCTTCAAAATAAAGGAGAAATTAAGATGTTCCAAGGTAAATAAAAACTTAGAAAGTTCACTGCTGGCAGATTATCCTACCAATAATACAAAGGGAGTGATTCAGAATGAAATAAAAGGACACTAGATAGTAATTGAATCCATAGAAAGAAAGAAAGAGCACCAGTAAAACTACGTAGCTACATTTAAAAAATTAGTATACATGTATTTTTGTTTAAAACACCTCTTCTAACCCATTTAAGAGACAGATATATAAAGTAATTATTATAAAACCATGTTGATGGGCTTGTAATGTATAAAGCTATGGTTTGTATGACAATAATAGTATAGAGAAGGGAGAGTAACAAAGCTTATAACTTAGCTATATTGTAGCTAAGGGTTTTCATGCTATTGAAATTAAGTTGCTATCAATCCAAACTATATAGTTTAAAGTTTTAAGTTAAGATAATTATAATTCCCAGGACAGCCACTAAAAAAATAACTCAAAAACATTTAACGAAACAAGGGAACTAAAATGGTATACTAGAAAATATTTATTTAATACAAAAGAAGGCATTAAATGGTTTAGAAAGAAACAAAGGAGACATAAGACACAAAGAAAATGAATAGCAAAATGTTAGGCCTGACTTACCAGTACTTGCATTAAATGTAATGAATTAAACACTCCAAAGAGCAGAGACTGACAGAATGACCAACAGTAAGTTGCCTTCAAGAAGCACACTTCAGGTTCAACGACCCAGACTTAAAGTGAAAGGATGGAAGAATAAATACCATGCATCGGTATCCAAGTAGAGCTGAAGTAGCTGTACTAATACAAGATAAAATAAACTTTAAAACAAAAATTATTACTAGAGGCAAAAAAGGACATTACAAATAATGAGTCAATCCATCAAGCTGACATAATTATAAACATATATAAACCTAGCAATAGAACCGCACAATATATGAATCAAAAGCTGACAGAATTGAAGGGAGGAGTGGATAATTCAATAATAGTCAGAGGCTTCAAATACTGTATTTTTAAGAATGGATAGAACTAGAAAGGACTTTGAGCAGGAATTAGGAGTCTTAAAAATAGTATAAACCAAGTAGACCTAAACCAGTATTTATGGAAGACTCCACTCAAAAACAGCAGAACATACATTTTTCTAAAATGTACAGGAAACATTCTCCAGGATGGGTCGTATGGTAAGACCATAAAACAAGCCCCAATAAATCTAAAAAACTGAAATCACACAAAGGTTGTTTTCTTACTGTAATTTAATTAGAAATCAAACAGAAGGAAACTTAGAAAATTTACAAATATGTGAAAATTAAATAAGAACTCCTAATTAACTAATGGATCAAAGAAGAAATCACAGGGAAATTATAAAATATTTTGAGATGCCTAAAAATGAAAGATACCATCCAAAACTTACAGAATGCAGCAAAATTTAATGCTTAGAGGGAATGTAATCATTGTTATGACCTATTCTAAAAAAGATCTCAAGTCTATTATCTAACCTTCCACCTTAAGATGCTAGATTTTTTTTTTTTTAAGAGCAAACTAGCCACA
Source organism: Halichoerus grypus (assembly GCF_964656455.1). NCBI lineage: Eukaryota > Metazoa > Chordata > Mammalia > Carnivora > Phocidae > Halichoerus > Halichoerus grypus. The sequence continues at coordinate 189,501,538 of NC_135714.1, forward strand.
AAGAAAGCAGAAGGAAGGAAATAATAAACATTTGAGTGGAAATAAATGAAATAGAGAAGAGAAAAACAATAGAGAAAATCAATAAATCCAAAAGTTGTTTCTTTGAAAAGATCAACAAAGTTGACAAAATTTGGAGTAGACGTGATTAAGAAAATAAGAGAGAAGGCTCAAATTACTAAATTCAGGAATGAAGGAGGAGACATTACTACTGACATTACAGAAATAAAAAGGATCCTAAAGGAACATAATGAACAACTGTATACCAACAAAATAGACAAAATTCCTAGGAAGATGCAAGCTACTGAAACTGAGACAAGAAGAAATAAGAAGTTTGAACAGACCTACAAACAATTTGATGGAATTTATAATATGAGAATTTTCCACAAAAATAAATACAGGTCCAGATGGCTTCAGTGGTGAATTCTACCAAACATTTAAAAAAGAGTTAATACCAATCCTTCACCAACTCTACCAAAATTTAAAAAGATACTTCCAACCTATGCTATGAAGCTAGTATTACCCTGATACCAAAACAGGTAAAGACATCACAAGAAAATAAAACTATAGAAAAATATCCCTTATGAATATAAACACAAAACTCGACAAAATACTAGCAAATGGATCAACACAACAAAAAGGATTACATAGGGGCACCTGGGTGGCTCAGATGGTTAAGCGTCTGCCTTCGGCTCAGGTCATGATCCCAGGGTCCTGGGGTCGAGTCCCGCATCAGGCTCCCTGCTCAGCGGGAAGCCTGCTTCTCCCTCTGCCTCTGCCTCTGCCTCTCTCTCTCTCTCTCTCTGACTCTCATGAATAAATTAAAAAAAAAAAAAAGGATTACATAAAATGACCACAAATGATTATCCTAGTAATGCAACGTTGGTTAAGATCTACATGTCTGTCAATGTAATGCACCATACTACTAGATTAAGGGACAGAAATGACAATAATCTCAATAGATGCAGGGCAGTGTTTGCAGTGACTGATAATGGATATGAGATTTCTATCTGGGATGATGAAATGTTCTAAAATCAGAGTATGGTGATAGTTGCACAACTCTATAAAATCTATTGAATTGTATGCCTTAAATAGGTAAATTTTATGTCTGCAAATTACATCTCAATAAAGCTTTGAAGTTTCGGTGGGGGGTGAACTAAACTCTTATTCCATAGCTCATAAGTTACTTCCATAATGTCGCATAGCCTGCTGAATATGGCCACCAAGCTGCTATCAGCATTGACAACAATTACACAAAGAGCTATTCCTTCTCATAATATGATATTAACACCTTTTTTAAAACATGTAATAAAAGAATACTTCATTCTCACATTAGTGCTCTGCGTTAGTCATAGTAGAGGCCTTCCCTCAAAATCATTTTTCAGCATAGAATGGCTCACTGAGTGGTTACTGATTCAAATGACTATCTTTGATTTAACATACAGGCTTCCTTGTAAAATCCACTTTCAGATGTTTACAAGGCGTGAAATGTCTTTCACATTATCATATTCTCCTTCATTAGGTGCACTTGAGAAACCACGACAAGGCATGCTAGATCATCAGGTTGTGCTGCATTTTCCTGTGTGACAATCCATGCTGTTTCTTTTACTATTGGAAGTCACTGAATGTGATGAAGAAAATCCTATTTCTTTCTCACATGGAAAGCACAGCCTGAAGAAGGTGTTGATACATAATGAATCATAATGCTAATTTGAAAAAGTCTGTCCTCACTATTGTTTTGAAAACTCTTTGACTATCTAAAAAATAATAATTAGAACAGCAAATCTTTATTGAGTCTTTACGGTAAGCCAGACACTACTATAAATGTTTTAGATTCAGTAACTGAATTAAATCTCACACCAAAGTACGAATGGCTACTTTGTCACCATTTTAGAAGTGAGGAATTAATGACACAGAGAGGTGAAGTAACTAATTAAAAAAAAACAGTTTGTAAATTGGATAGTTATAGATGAATGATATAGACAGAGACATAGAAACATAGAATCAGATATATAGATATATTTTTAAACACTACAAACTTCTGATACCTTTGAAAATAATGTGTCTATTTTACAATGCTGTATTGTGTTACTTTTATACATTTATTCTACTATTGAACTTCTAGTTTTTTTCTGTATATGGTCAAGTTAATAGCTTTAGGTAAGTAAAGTTAAATATTTCAAATGAAAAGGTTTACTTGAAACTAATACTTTTGTTAGCACATAAATATGCCTTGAGGTCTTAAAAACTACTACACTGCTTGAACTAATTTTCAAGATGATTCTACAAACTAAAACACTATGTAAAAAATGAAGATTAGGGGCGCCTGGGTGGCTTAGTCAGCTCACTCTGACTCTTGATTTAGGCTCAGGTCATGATCTCAGGGTTGTGAGATCAAGCCCTGCCTCGAGCCCCACATTGGGCTCTGTACTGAGCATGGAGCCTACTTAAGATTCTTTCTTCTTTCTCCCCTTCCTTCTACCCCCGCACATCCAGCTCTCTCTCTCTCAAAAAAAAAAAAAAAAAAAAAAGTTTAGAGTTCATCTAAGCTACAAGTATCAACAAATAATTTGTTTTAAAAGCTCAAACTTGGGGCTCCTGGGTGGCTCAGCCGTTAAGCGTCTGCCTTCAGCTCGGGTCATGATCCCGGGGTCCTGGGATCGAGCCCCGCATCGGGCTCCCTACTTGGTGGGAAGCCTGCTTCTCCCTCTCCCACTCCCCCTGCTTGTGTTCCCTCTCTTGCTGTGTCTCTCTCTGTCAAATAAATAAAATCATTAAAAAAAATAAAAGCTCAAACTTATTTATATTAATATTAGTAAGGGACTAGTTATGACACCATCATCCCTCAGAACTAAAAGGTAAAATTCTCAAAAAGCACATGGAACTCCATAATGCTTTTCTTTATGTTTACAACATTTTCCATTTAACATTTTTAAAGATAGGAATAGATTTTTCTTTTTAACTCTAAAGGGATTATTTTTATCGTAGTAATTATTATTTTATAAAGAAAAACTCAATACAGTTGTTAGTGATAAATGTCATGTTGATAATTTAAACTGAAAGAGTAGTTTTCAAACTGCGTATGAATTTTAATATTTTTCTTAATGTTTGTCTTTCTAAATCAATACTTACATTTTCATTTCACATATAAAAATAATTTTTTTGCCAACTTTTGCCCATTTCCATAAAATCTTACATATCCTTAATACCAAAGCAATGCTCTATGCTCTGAGAGAAGCTATTGAAAAGAATATTGAAAAAGTTAATAACAATTGTTGGATGACCACACTTTTGAGCATTTACAGAGAAAGGATTTAATGGTAATACTCCAAGTAGCATGCTAATATATATTAAGTAGTACTGAAGTTGCTGTATTTTTAAGGTATCAACTGAGAATAATTCACAAAGAGGTAAATATTAATTATAATTCTGTGGAAATGGACAAAAATAAGACTCTGGAACACGGTGTCTAGGGAATCCTTGATCTTAATTCTCATCACAAAGAAGAAAGACTGAACAGTGAGTGCCCATGACTGAAATGTCAGCTTACATATTATTCCTCAGTTTACAGTTAATAAGAAAATGTTGCTACATTTCTGAAATATGAGTGTCTTCAAAAACTGCTTTGTGTAAATAACTCCTCCCCAGACAATTTTTTAACAGCAAGACAAACAGCAGCAACAGTAAATAAACCTTCCATTTCACAGAGTCTCCACATCAGATAAGAGCAAGACTGATGATTTTGTGAGTGTTCTCAGTTCACCACCTTACTGGAACAAGTTTTGTTTCAAAGAAAGTTTTTCTTTCTTTCTTTCTTTCTTTCTTTCTTTCTTTCTTTCTTTCTTTCTTTCTTTCTCTTTTTCTTTCTTCTTTTTCTTTCTTTCCCTCCTTCCTTCCTTTTCTTCTTCTTTTTTTTTTTTTTTTGTCAGCTGTTGAGGACAAGGAAAGTTTTCCCCTTCTTATCTCTCTGAGATTCTTTTTATCAGCATCTCTTTTCAAAGCTAAGCACTGGAATTCCATTTGTACCAAAAGAAACAAGTAGACCTAAGAGGGTAGGAATTTAAAACATGAAAGATAGAAAGAATGTAAAGAAATTCTAACAAATGGGATTTGAGGTTTGAAGTTTTGTTCAAAAAATTCCATTTTTCTCAAGTCCATGTACACTTTTTTCAAGTCAAACCACCGATTCTGAAAAAGATAGGGACTCCAAATGTCAGACGGGGACAGGAGGACAGGGAATGCCTCTGGGAGGAAATAACATATATACTGGGGCCGAAAGTAAAAAGTGAGATGCTGAGTGTTCAGGGCTGAAAATAGAATCAGTTAAAATGTCTCAAGAGGAAGAGCTTTATACACATAAGAAAAAAAAAAATGCCATTGTGTTTAGAATGTACAGTGAGCAAGGAGGAAGAAAGGATACTTTATAGTTAGAAAGCGAAGACCCTCATAGGTTAAGATAAATATTAATTTTAGCCTAAGAACAATAGAAAGGATTTGGGCATGAACTAAGTTATGAAACAATCACCCCGACTGTTAGTGGAGGATGAGTTAGGGACTATGAACGGCAGTGAGGAAGCCAGTTAGGAGTAGATGCACAATGCTGGTGAGAGAAGGCATCGCTGTGACCTGCGGTGTAACCTGAAGCTGAAGACAGTTCAGATGGATTTGAGATATTCCATGTTGTCACCAAAATCAAGAAACACGGACAAGATGTTGGGGTGGATGATGACGAGGAATTAAAGATGATGATCAGTTTTCTGGCTGATTCTGGCTTAAACCTTTGAGAAAATTCAGAATGACACACAGGATACCTTAAGTGTCATTACAGTAGTTCACTCCCCAAGAGTTAAGATTAGAATAACTCATTACTTGCAAATAAATCATGGTATATCCAAGTTTTTAAAAGGCCTTTAAGAGTAAAAATGTATGAGATTATTTAAATGAGAGAATATTTGGAAAATATTTGCATTGTTTGATCTTGTATAAATTATTGTTGAAAAGAATGATAACGGGCCTTGAAATTTTGTAAAGCAATCCAAATGATGTAGTCCACGAATTTTACTATAGTCACTGACCATTAATTAGAAGACTTGGGTGGGGAATTCCCATGATCCACATGAAGACAAAACTCGGGTGAGGTATAGTGTCAAATCATTGCCAAGATTTGGGCGCCTGGGTGGCTCAGTTCGTTAAGCGACTGCCTTCGGCTCAGGTCATGATCCTGGAGTCCCGGGATCGAGTCCCGCATCGGGCTCCCTGCTCAGCAGGGAGTCTGCTTCTCCCTCTGACCCTCCCCCCTCTCATGCTCTCTCTATCTCATTCTCTCTCTCAAATAAATAAATAAAATCTTTAAAAAAAAAAAAATCATTGCCAAGATTTGAAACTGCCTGAGGAGGTTAGGCAGAAAGTAAGGTGCAAGTGAAATGAGACAATATGAAAAGTTATCCAATCTCATTGTTGTAACATGAAAGTGAAATTGAAATGAGAGAGAATTATTCACTTGTCAGATTAGCAAATGCCAAAATTTTTCATAATACTTTGAAGAACGTGAGGTAGAGCACTCTTCACACCTTGTTGGCCAAGTGAAAAATTAGTTAAGAACTCTATAGAGGACAGTGTGGCAACAACTGTAAAAGTTAGAATGTGTGTGAATTTGGCCCAGAGATGCTGCATCTTTTTTTTTTTTTTTTTTAAAGATTTTATTTATTTATTTGACAGAGAGAGAGATAGCGAGAGCAGGAACACAGCAGGGGGAGTGGGAGAGGGAGAAGCAGGCTTCCCGCAGAGCAGGGAGCTCGATGCGGGGCTCGATCCCAGGACCCTGAGATCATGACCTGAGCCGAAGGCAGACGCTTAACGACTGAGCCACCCAGGCGCCCCCGAGATGCTGCATCTTGAAATGTATTTGCAGATGTATTTATACGTGCATATGAGCATGTTTTAATGCTGCCCCCCCCACCAACATGGAGCTGTATTCATTATAGAACAATATAGAAAGCAGCCTAACCACCCATCATGATGAAACTAGTTAAATATGTCATGGTAAATACATATGATGCCATTTTTATAAAACATTAGAAAGGTGACAGTTTTTTTTTCCCATATATGTTATTAGTAAAACAAAGTACAGAACGATATGCAGGAATAGCTAGAATGAGGGAGTAAAGAACATAGGAAGTGCACGTGTAGGTATGCATGTGGGTACAAGGGAGCTGTAGAAGGAGAGAGAGGAACTGGGGAGAGTTGTTTCTGGGAAGTGGGAGTCAGCAGTGAGATCTTTTCTCCTGTGAAACCTTTGAATTGCTCTCACCACATGAATCCATAACCTATTTAAGGAAAATGAACAAAGAGAAAGAAGAGGAAAAAGGAGATGAAAGAGAAGGCAAAGGTAAAGCCTAAATAGGTCACTGGCCATCACAGGTATTTTTGCAGCCATAGTTAGTGGTGGTAACAGCAGCCGATCCCCTTTGAGGTACTGCTAACTCGCGTTAGGATGAGCAACCTGGCTTGACTAAGGATGCTACATCCATTTTGACCTAATAGATATGGTCAAAGTTTACTGATTTACTTCCTAAATATTTCGTACTTACCACGGAAAGAGTCCAGGACAAAGGCTGAACTGCATAGGGTATCTTGGTACTAATTTTTGTTAGTGTTAAAAATGTCAAGAGCAGTTGAAGTATCAGGTTGATTCAGTTCTCTCCATACTATATGATTTTAAAATTTTTTTAGAAATCCTAACAGCTGCCTATTATATGGTAATAAACACCATCCTCTGCTCCCCACCCCTTTCCTGTCCCTTCCTGTGCATGCCTCTGTGCATATGTGTGTGTGTGTTTACATCATTCTTCTAGGATTTGAACCCAGACTTGGTAATTTGAGTTTCCTTCTTTTTTAATCTTATTTTTAGTGCCTCAGTAGTAAACATTCTCTTCTTTGGAGCTCAGAAATCAGATTTTATGTTGCAAATGGATTTAAAACAAGAAGTCCTTAACAACACACATTTTAAAAAACAAATGTTAAAATATCTTGCTGAATTTTAGAATAATTTAATCTCCATCGCATGTTCTATGACTTCAAATAACAAGACAATTTTTTTTAAAGATGTTATTTATTTGATAGAGAGAGAGACAGCGAGAGAGGGAACACAAGCAGGGGGAGTGGGAGAGGGAGAAGCAGGCTTCCTGCTGAGCAGGGAGCTCGATGTGGGGCTCGATCCCAGGACCCTGGGATCATGACCTGAGCCAAATGCAGACGCTTAACGACTGAGCCACCCAGGCACCCCTAAAAAGATAATTTTTAAAAATAGACTACACTACGAAGAGTATTTTCTGGAAATAATGAGATTTTTCTGTAACATCATCATGCCAATTTAGAAGAAAAATGTTTAAGCTGTTTACCTTTACTCGTCCATTCATTGTTAGCTCTCTGTGGAAACATTTTCTAATTTAATGCATTTTGAGCACATTTTAACAAGTTTCTCAAAGTATATGTATTTCAAAGTAGAGTTTACCATTTCTCTTTAGCATTTTCTTGAGCAAATAATTCTGAAATCTATAAACAAAATTATATAGAAAAATAGACACCTGCAGCTTTCAAATTAATATAATTACATATGATTGAAGTATAGTATGAGTAGCCATATTATTTTGTAAGGAAACAATTTTTCTTCCTTATCAAGATAATTTTTTATAAAGTGTTTAGTCTGAAGTTAACTCATGCTGTGTGTTTTCAAAAGTCCTACAGAGGAAAATTTAAAACATAAATATTTGCCTTTATAGCTTCTTAAAGTCATTTTGAATCTCAGATTTTAAATCTATATAAAAATATAAATTTATAAAAGTGAACAAAGAAGGGCATATTTTATTGTGTAGGATGGCAGTTACCATATAGAATGCTTGTCTTGTCTTTCTGAAAGGCATAGGTCTAAGTATAACCTGTTTGATTTAATTTTGGTTGTCTAAATCACAAAGTTCACTTCATGAATCAGGCTTAATAAATATCTTAAGGAATGGAAAATTTAGTGGACAAGGTCCAATCACCTCTGCCTTGGCCCCTTGGGACTTTCTTTAGTTGTTTCTATGCCTTTGGGAAACATACTGAGCTAAAAGTTGTCAAACCTAGTGCAATAATATCTGGTCAGAAATTGTTTGAAATAGAGAGCTTTTGTCCTCAAGGACCCAGTGAATAAGAAAGATTAAGATGTAGGAATTATAATCAATAGATATGTTTTTACAGGGACTTTTTAGCTTTCCAAAAATGGCTATGATAACTAAACCTAGAAAAAACTATGCCTAAAATTCCCTAAAAACTGCATTCCATGACATATTTCAAATACTGTATTATTAAATGTGTTAAATTTTGAAAACAGCATCACAAAAGTATCATTTCTTTTCTTACTTTAGTATTAACCTACTCTTTTTTTTTTTTTTTTAAAGATTTTATTTATTTATTTGATAGAGATAGAGGGAGAGCACAAGCAGGTGGAGTGCCAAGCAGAGGGAGAGGGAGAAGCAGGCTCCCCGCTGAGGAAGGAGCCCGACGTGGGACTCGATCCCAGGACCCTGGGATCATGACCTGAGCCGAAGGCAGCCGCTTAACCGACTGAGCCACCCAGGCGTCCCAGTATTAACCTACTCTTGATTGACTTTTTAAGAAGGAAAGGTAACAAACTGTGCCATTATTTTTACAATGGGCTTAGTAAACTATGCTGTGATCTATGATATTTTTAATAAGTCCTATATAAAACTTTTAAAAGTGTTTTCAGTATGAAAAATTTTAAATGCACAATACACAAAGGGACAATTTAAGGTCTGATTAACAATGTAAATAAAACTCCTTTTATCTTAGTAAATAGTTCCACGTCCTCATTACCTAATACATCATCAGCAATAAAAAATATTAGCTGGACATTTTAAAATATTCGTTGGATAATATTAGTCAGGCATTTTAAAACAGTCTTTAAGTCTTATAAGTCTTAAAGTCTTATAAGAATATAGAATCTGGGATATCCAGTTGCAAAAGCTGGTACACATTTGGAGGGAAATAAATAAATGAAGACAAATAAATGAAGAGGACACCCTAAAACATAGCTGATGTAATATCTAAAATTAAATAGTTAAGAAAAGAAATATAGAGACATAAAGGATCATGCATTTCCAGTGATACTCAGCGAAGACAGGGATAACGAACTATGGAAATTCACAATAGCAAACTTGGGCCAAAATGCTGGAGCGATTTCTCCCTCGGTTTCAGCGAGATTATAATGCGTGGGTACAGCCCTTATCTTCCAGCCTTCCCTTCTATGTGATTTGGTTTCTGATGCCTGGTACCTAAGAAATTAATTTGGCTTACACCTCTTAGCTCATGATGAGACCTTTTGCTTCTGTATTGATTCAATAAATATTTAATATTCATATTTAAGGTACAAAATTCATATTTAATATTTGTTTAATATTTATTTACTATTTATTTAAAATAAATACTTGTTCATTTATTCATTCAATAGAGATTTATTTATGGAGAACTACTAGGTTCTACACATTTTAGTGGCAATAAAGAGACAAAGTTCCTACAAAAAAATAGAACATTTGTCAAAAGTGGAAACGGTTGCGATCCTAGGAGCCCTGAAATAGTAGAGATGCTAGAAAAAAGTCACACTGTCTTCATAAATGAGATGGTTTTCTTTTTCTTTTTCTTTTTCCCAAATTGATTCAAAGAGGGTTTCTTTCCGAAAATGTACACTGTCCCAACCAGTCACAAATCAGGGACCGTGAATTGGAAAATGGGCTGAATAACTGTTACATTTTTTAAGAGCACATATCTTCAGAAATGTGTAAGTGTCACGGAATGATTATAGATGTCAGAGGTCTTTATATCAGCCTCATGCCACTGAACTATAATCTCAGAAGACACTAGCTTTAGGGATTGTTGCACAATTTATTTCCGGGAATCAAAAGTAATTTCTGGCTTGTAATGTTGTCTCACATCTCAGCTATAAAATAGTCTCCCAAACTATCTTTATACAAGTTCTACCAAGTACAACATGGGCAATGTTTAAAGGGTCAGATTTTCCCAACTGTATATGGAGTTGTGAGCGGTGTTAAGGTCAGAGGCCACTGATCTGCTTTTCCTCTTCAGTGTCCTAGGATACATTTTATCTCCAAGAATTCAGTCAAGCAACAAGCTTTAACTCTAGGCTTTGGAGGGAACTGGGGAAGAAAAAGGATTGTAAGAAAATAGCAGATAAGATCAAGGTTTCCCTGTTAAATAATATCATGAAAGATGTTTCTAGGTTTGCGATTTGAGAAAAAAATTTTTAACTTGTCATATTTATGAACACAGGACAAACCATTTAGAAGAGTTCTTATCCCTTACTCTGGTCCTAGGGTCTTAATTTGGATAATCTTAATTTATTTCCATAATTTTTGAAGTCATGATTTTCACATCTTCATTCATGGTACACTACCAATAATGTGAGGTCGATAACTTTTTCCATTTGTTCCCTGTTATACTTCAGTTTCCAAAAAAATATGAAGAATTTTCTGGAAAACTATGATAATTTAATTGCCTAGGATATGCTCTCATTGAATGTATCAATTTTATCTCCTGGGATATATGAGATCCTAGAGTAAAATATTTACTCAAAATGCTTTATATTAAACTAGGGAATAATGTTACCAATAATAATAAGAAAGCCAGAATTCCATAGGAAAGTGAACAAATGATATAAATAAAAATTCAAAAAATAAAACCATTCTGATTTCTATTATATTTTTGAAAGGATATTCAAGGGTAATTCTATTATCATTTTTACCCATTAAGTTAGCAACATTAAATAGAAAAATATCACCTACTGCTAAGGAGGCCTGAAAATTGATTCTCTTTTCTGAAGAATGTGCATCATACCAGCTATTTTGAGACGCAGTTAGGCAATGTCTAATAAAATTTAAAATGCATATATGTTTTGATTTAACATCTTCACTTAGGGGATCTATAACAAAGCCTTGCATGTTAAGACTGTATGTACACAAATGCTTAATGCAGCATTATTTGTAATTAAAAAACTGGAAACAATGTAAATGGCCTTTCTCTGCATAAAATAGTTGTGATGTATATACATCACATATTTATTATACAACCACAAAAAGAATGAGAGCAGCACTAGTTAACAAAGACTTTCCATAACGCATTTTCAAGTGAAAAGAGCAAAAAGCAGAGAAGTCAATATGAAAATTTGTTATCACTTCTAAAAAGCAAACAGTAACTGTGTGTGTGTGTCTGTGTGTGTGTGTGTGTATGCTTGTGATTCTGTTTTATATTTGATTATATTGGAATGAAGCGAGATCTAAAACAATTACTCTAAGTTGATAACACTGACTACTTGGTTAATTTAGTGCCTGAAGAGAGAAAGTTAGAAGAGCAAGAAAGTGGGGATATAAAAAAGGTAAAAACTGTAATACCATTTACAAAGATAAATACATGTACAGACAAGCAACAGTATGTATAATATCATCTTGTGTGTCTAAAAGTTTGTATTTGCCTGAATATTCTTTAATAAATAAAAATTTTAAAAAAGAGTTTTAGGAAAGAATAGCCACCGAAATGTTATCATTGACTTTATTTTTATTTCCTTCCTTATTAAAAATAATCATATGCTTGTTCTATAAATATGCTATAAATTGGAGATGTTATGAATTAAAATGATTATTTTTGAATGATAAAGGAGGGAAGTTTAAATCCTATTGCTTTAAATTCAGTAATGTTCAAGTATCACAAAACTCACAAAGCAAAATCAATTTTAATGTATATGATGTAATTTAAATATATCTGCTATTTTTTATAGCCTGGAGGCTAACAAAATGGAACCATGGTAAGGCATCTCTATGCAGAGGTTTTGCATCTCCATGCAGAGGTTTTGAATCACTGCCTTAAATTTCCAGTCTTATACTTTTGAGAAACACTGGGTGAAAGTGCACAACCATAAAAACTGAATAATGTGGCAGTGTCTAAATTTACAAATATATTATGAGGGTTTATTCACCCAATTTTTTTTCTCTCAAATATTTGAGGCTTGGGGAAATGTAACAAAACAGGAAATTTTAACAGAAAAAATAAGACACAGGAATCTTAATGGGGAAACTAAGGAATGGTTGACCTCTATTAATTTGTCTACTTTCTCAGTGGACATGTATATTAGGGACAGAGCTTTTAAAATAGCATTCAGCAAATATGGGTACCACTTTATGTTAGGAAAGCATCATTGAACAGGACAACTCTCCACTTTAAATGTCAGTCATCTTGTGCATTCTGGAATGTGGGAAGCAAATACTTTTGGACCTGTTCTTCTCTGACAAGTTCAATATCTAGGATGTGATTATCCAGTATGAGACTTTTTGAAAAAGCCAGAAAGTATGTATCAAAAGGAAAACCTGCTAGAGTTAAGAAACATGACTATCTCTCTAATCTAAATCATTAATTTTGTCTTCTGTCCCACATAACAGTTCCCTAAATGGCAGATTTAGATGGAGAAGAGACTTGGAATGGTTGGAATTTTTATTCCCTTTATTTCTCCAAGAACATTTTCTCTGAAGAGATGGAGTTGAAGGGGGCGGGCGGGGGGGGGGGGGTTGTTGACTGAGCAATAAGATTTGGAAAATGGAGATTATAAAGGTGATTTTATAATTATATAAAAGATGAGAATACAGAGAGGAAAATGAAGAATGATACAAATGATAGATCAAGCTATAAATTAGCACATTTAGAAAAAATATCTCACATCTAGACAGTAGTTTTTCTCTCTGTATTCTTTTTATCTGCTTTTGGGTGGTTACTCTATCTGGGAGACAGGTTTGCTGAGTTTCTCATAGAGATCATTTTTGCTAGGAATTTTTTTTTTTTTGTTCATTTGTTACCCTGGAAAGATATAGACTGTTGTAAACATTATTTCAAATCAAGAGAGCCCTAAATCTTCAGATAGTCTTCAAAGTAATGACCAGGAATAAGGTATGAATAAGAAGATCAACAATTTTGGCTGTGTTAAGAAAGCGATTTATTCTAAAACAAATACATACATACACATATACATATATTTGTGTGTGTATATATACAAAGGTATATGACTCCCCTGTGCTGCAGTCATGCTGTGTGATTGATTTTTAATCTCAGTATCATCAACACTACACAAAAAGCAAATTGGTGGTCACAGGTTTACAGAAATTCTGTTCATCTACCAAAACTCATTTACTTTGAAGGGACTACAGTAAATCTGCCCAAAATATCCATGATGGCTTGGGAATGCTTCTTTCCCATGCTTTTTCCCAAATGTTGCATTCCAAGTAGGGCTAAGGATGAACTGAGGCACCTCCAGCCCCCAACACACACACACACACACACACACACACACACACACCCTCGCACCACCATCGCTTTCTGGTTGAAATTGTGTATTTGGGGCTGGTGCCATTTTTTTCTCAGATGGTTTAGCAAACCTACTTACAGATAACATAATTACCTCCAGAAATTTAAACAGACTTAAGAAGGAGCCACATTCCTCACTCGATTACATTAGATTATGCATTTTCTAGTGTAGGAACAAGTCATGTTCACAAATGGAATGTGTCTCCTTACACGAGATTAGACTGTTTTGTCTTAGAGAGACATTCACTCTTGTCTGGTATAATTGTTCTTAGATAATTTGGGAAGAAACCAACAGCAGCCCTCACCAGTGAGGAAATGAAATAAGAATTGGCAAAACTCCCAGTCATGGGCCATAACCGATTAGTCCACTTCAGAGACAATAGAACATTTTTGTCCACAACCAGATGAAGCATAAGACTGCTGTAGCTTACCAGATGTTAAAAAGAACCCCATGCCTAGTTGCTGGGACTTCTTTTTTCTGGGGAAACACTGAGTTTAGAGATGGTGGGCGCTTGAAAAAATGGGCTGAACAGAGACTCGCGTGATTGAAGAGACAGAAAGGGTCAGGGGCAAAAGAACATTCAGGTGAAACATTCTCTGGAGGTGGAAACTGTGAGTTGCTAGTGTTTCTTCCTACCTTGTGAATGTTTTAAAGGACAGGATTAGTGAGAAACAGTTACCATTTCTCATCTCCTAGAATGATAGTCTTTTGATATGTTTCCTGGCCCCTCAGGGGAAAAAAAAAAGAAGGAGAAAGAAAAAAGAAAGAAATGAAATCTTCAGAGTTCATAACTATAGGGAAGACAGGTGTAGGAAGGGAGTAGGGTCAGCTTCCTCTCCACCCAAGCAGAAATAAGGATCTGTTGTCCTTCCTCTCTCTCTCTTTTTTTAAAGATTTTATTTATTTGACAGAGAGAGACACAGTGAGAGAGGGAACATAAGCAGGCCGAGTGGGAGAGGGAGAAGCAGGCTTCCCGGGGAGCAGGGAGCCTGATGGGGGGCTCGATCCCAGGACCCTGGGATCATGACCTGAGCCAAAAGCAGACGATTAAAGATTGAGCCACCCAGGTGCCCCTGTCCTTCCTCTCTTGAGGACAAATAAAGAGAGGTATAGACAATCAAATCTCCATGCAAATCTCCATGTAGGACTTCCCTGATCTAAGAGAACCATGAGATTCCCCCATGAGACAGAAAACAAGGTCCTGTCCCACCCAGGTGACAGCAACACTTCTGGACAACAAAGGATTCCTTAGTATCTCTGGACAAAAAAACTCTCAAGTGTTGTTTAAGGAGAGTCTGTACTTATTTCAATCCAGTCACAAAACATATAAAATTAAATCACATGTTGAGATAAATCATTAGATTAGGAATACATTGTATTTTGAAACAGTTTGGTACTATTTAATGTTACATGTTATACAAAATTAGAAACCCTGTGGAAATTTAAAATAGGATGATCTAAATAGTGAAACCAGTAACAATAATCAAGTAGACCTTTTAGTATTGACAATACAAAGTAAAAAAAAAAAAAAAAGAAAGAAGAGAAAAAGAAAAAAAAAGTCCTTTCATGAGTAGAGTATTTTCAGTATTACATGATAAAAAGAAATCAGATTTGATTATTTGTATAGCAGTTCAAGTGGCAGTATGGGTCCCTGGAGAATGATTTTTTAATGATGATGGAAAATATTCACATGTGATGAAATGTCTCCATTTCATAGATGAGATGCTCTAGAGAAGTGGAAAGTGACTTTTTGGCAAAGGTTGCATGACAGCATCTTTAGACTGTGTGTCTAGATGGTTATGAAATAATAAGAGATATATAATCAGTCTCTGCATCCAATTCCTGACACAGCTTCTAAAACCCTTGTAAATAGCGGTGTTAGGTGAATCTTTTGTTTTAACATTCAGTTTTTACCCCAGTTTCTGACACAGAGGTACTAAGACCTTTGTAATTTGCTGAGTGATAGGAGTGCTCCTAAATCTCTTGGAATTTCCTAGGTGATAGGAATATCTTTTGTTCTAATGATGCAAATCTGGGTGAGCTCCTGGTTGGCTCCTGGATAGGACCTAGTTACCTGAAGGACCAAGCTATGATTAGAGCCTCGGAATCTATAGAGGGGCTGGAAATGGACTTAGTAATCAATCATGCCCACATGATGAAGCCTCTATACAAATCCCAACAGTAGTTCAGAGATCTTTTGGAACAGTAGTTCAGAGAACATGTCCATGTAACAGAAAGGTGACACAATCCAACACCATAGAGACAGAAGCTCTGACACTTATGACCTTTCCAGACCTTACCCTATATATCTCTTCATCTAGATGTTCATTGGTATCCTTTATCATATCCTTTTTTATACTATAAACTAGGAAACATAAGTGTCCCCCCTAAGTTCTGTGAGCCATGCTAGCAAATTATCAAACTGAAGGAATGGGTCATGGGAACTTCAATTTATAGTCAGTCTCAGAAGTGAAAGTGACAACCTGTGACTTGTAATTGGCATCTGAAGTGGGGACATCTTTGTGGGACTGCGCCAATAATCTGTGGGATCTGATGCTAAATACAAGTAGAGTGTCATGACTGAATTGAATTGTGGAACACCCAACTGGTGTTGCAGAATTGTTTGGTGCAGAATTGACAGCTGGTGTCAGAGGAGGTTTTATTTATTTATTTATTTATTTATTAAAAGATTTTATTTATTTATTTGAGAAAGAGAGAGATAAGGAGCATGAGAGGGGGGAGGGTCAGAGGGAGAAGCAGACTCCTTGCTCAGCAGGGAGCCCGATGTGGGACTCGATCCCAGGACTCCAGGATCATGACCTGAGCCGACGGCAGTCACCCAACCAACTGAGCCACCCAGGCGCCCAGAAGAGGTTTTTTTTTAATTTTATTGTAAATCCAGTATAGTTAATATGCAGTGTTTTATTAGTTTCAGATGTGCAAAATAGTGATTCAACAACTCTACACATTACTCAGTGTTCATCAGGACAAGTATACTCTTAATTCTCTCAGCCTATTTCACCCATCCCCTGACCCACCTACCCTCTGGTAATCATCAGTTTGTTCTCTATAGTTAAGAGTCTGTTTTGTGGTTTGTCTCTTTTTCCCCACTTTGTTCATTTTTTTAATACCACATTTGAGTAAAATCATGTGTTATTTGTCTTGCTCTGACTGACTTATTTCACTTAGCATTATAATCTCTAAATCCATCTATATTGTTGCAAATGGCAAGACTTCATTTTTTATGGCTGAGTAATATTCCCGTGTGTGTGTGTGTGTGTATCAATTCTTCTTTATCCTTTCATCTGTTGATAGACACTTGTGTTGCTTCCATATGTTAGCTATTGTAAATAATGCTGCAATAAACATAGGGGTCCATATATCCTTTCAAATTACTGTTTTGATATTCTTTGGCTAAATACCCAATAGTGGAATTACTGGATCATATGGTAATTCTATTTTTAATTTTCTGAGGAAGCTCCATACTGTTTTCCAGAGTGGCTGCCCCAGTTTGCATTCCCACCAACAGTGCATGAGGGTTCCTTTTTCTCCACATCCTCACCAACACTTGCTGTTTCTTATGTTTTTATTTTAGCCATTCTAACAGGTGTGAAAATGATATCTCATCATGGTTTTGATTTGCATTTCCCCAATGATGAGTGAGGTTGAGCATCTTTTCATGTGATGGTGTCAAAAGAGTTTTGAGTGTAGTAGTCATATGAGAGGAATGTTTTCTTTGTTTTCCTTACTCAGTGGCATTACCAGTGTCTACACATCAATGAAGGGCAAAAAGTAGACTATTTTCACATTCATCACTAATTATTATGTCTAATTGCTACAGTGTGCATGGGAGATTTGCTCTTAAGTCACTGAACTAACACCCCAAGCTGAAGCCTGTGGTGTGACCAGATTGTTGATTTTTTGCTCCATCTGGAACAAAGGATTATAGAGAAAAGTAGGTTGACGCAGCACACTGGGGTGTCCTGACTAATTGTGAGATACAATATGAGATGACAAATAATTTGTCGCTAATAATATTTAAAGTGCCAAAATTTGCAAATGCTTTGCTTTTTTAGATTATTAGTTAAATAATTAATAGTGTGTCTCCCACATGCTATTGCCATATTTTATGTATGATGAGGTTAAAAAAAAAAAGTTTGAGAATAGTTGGTCCAGAGGAAAATAATTTGGCTTCTATGCAGAGTTTAAGTTGGGTTCTTGCTTTTGTTGTATATTCTTGTGGATAATAAAATGAGTTCTTTTGAGCTATTGAAGAGGGAGGTCATGAGTATAGTTTCTGTGCATGTAGGTACTGTCCAAAGGCTTCCCAGATAACCCCAGGCAGCTGCAGAACTGATTACATGTCTCTCTGGTTGTCTTTCTGATCCAAACGGGAAAGCTAGCAGAGTGAAGTCCTTCATAGATGAAAACAAGACCAGGAATGAAATTCTCAGAATTGGACCCACATATGAAAAAACATGAAAATGTAATTCAACATCATGTACTTAGAGAACTAGAAGCAGTGAGTACCTTGAATTGTAAGATAATATGATAAGAAAGTAAAGGGGGTTGGCCAGCTTCATAGTAAGAGGGCAGACATTTATTTCTATTCTCACCCATCCCGGAGGGCTATTATAAAGAACAAATCAAAGAACAGAAATAGAGTTACTTAGTAAACTTAAAGTGTATTGTATAAATAATGATTAATGTAAGATACTTTGCACATAGTTAGATTGCTTCAAACCACAGAGAAATATAAAAATATAACCATGTGATAATTTTTCTTCAATTGATAATATTGGTACTATTTGAGAATTATAAATGAGTTTCTTTTTTACATAAATAAAATGTAATACATTTTAATAACTATATAAAAATATTCCTTGGTCACTGCCAATTAGCACATTAGTTTCCAAGTAGGATGCACAAAATTTATCAGGGGTGCTTTTAAAAATGCAAATTCTAAGCTCATCTCAGACTAGTCAGAATATCTGTGATTAGAGTGGGCACATCTGAGTGGTTTTTTTTTTTTTTTTTTTGCCAACTGCTCAGTTGTGTCTGATGTAGCCCTCTCTATGGTGGTCTGGGGAATGTGTTTGAGAGCCCCTGAATGATAATACCATAGTCCAAGATATATTACAGAGCCATTTTGGAGGCTTTGCTAGTATTTTTTCAAAAACATATATTTTGATTTCCTTAGATATCTTCCTAGTTCTTGCCATTATCACTTACATCTCCTGATTCCTGAAATACTGCCATTACCTTTGACTCTCTATTTTTTTTAATATTCAAATCAGCCTTTTCCTAGCTGTTCAAAGTATTAAACTCTTTTTTTTTTAAATTTTATTATGTTATGCTAATCACCATACATTACATCATTAGTTTTTGATGTAAGCTCTTTTCATCATTATAACTACCTCACTTTAAAAGACTTCCATTATAAGAAAGTTCATAAAATAGTAACAAAAGAGGAAATAAGTAAAACTTTTAGAAAAGAGGAAGTTTGACCTCCAAATTCAATATTATGTAAAGATAATATTGTTGTTTACTTTGAAAAACCAAAAGAATTAGTGGAAAAGCTGTCTACAACCAGGAAGAATATATTTTCTCTAATATGATCCTGGCCATCAAAATTGGATTTTTGTACTATTTTATTTTTAAGATGTTGATATAGGATGTTCTAAAATAAGGGAGAAACGGATTAAAATTAAATCTTATTATCTACTAGGTACTATGCCAACCACTTGAAACTTCAGGAAATCAAGCCTCAGAGAGATTTAACAATTTGCCAAAGGTCACAAAGCTAGTGGGTAGTAAAGCCATGATTGCTAACCCCAACATACTAATTTGACAAGGGAACCAGGAACACTCAGTGGGGAAATGATCGTCTCTTAAACAAATGGCCAAGAAAACTGGATATCCATATGCAGAAAAATGAAGTTTGACCCTTATTTACACTACTTACAGAAATTAACTTGAAATGGATTAAAGACAAACATAAGACCTGCTAATGTAAAAATTTTAGAAAGAAACATAGAAGCTCCTTGATATAGGTCTTGGCCATGATTTTTTTTTTTTTTTTTTTTTTTTGGATATGACACCAAAAGCAGAAGCAATAAAAGCAAAAATCAACAAGTGGAACTACTTCAAACTAAAAATAACCTGTGTAGCAAAATGAACGATCAACAAAATGAAAAGACAATTTACAGAAAAGGAGCAAATACTTGCAAATCATATATCTGATAAGAGGTTAATATCCAAAATATATAAAGAACTTATACAACTCAGTGGCAAAGCAAACAACCAATCCAATTTAAAAAATGGGCAGAGGCTCTGAATAGACATTTTTTTCAAGAAGGCATAGAGATGGCCAACAGGTGTATGAAAAGGTGCTCAGCATCACTAATCATCAGGGAGATGTAAGTCAAAACCACAATGAGGTATCACTTCACACATGTCAGAAGGACTAATATCAAGAAGACAAGAGATAACAAGTATTGGTGAGGATGTGAAGAAAAAGGATCCCTCGTGCACTGTTGGTGGGGATGCAAACTGGTGCAGCCACTGTGGTAAACAGTCTGGAGATTTCTCAAAAAATTAAAAATAGAACCACTTTACAATCCAGCAATACCATTCCTGGGTATATATCCAAAGGAAATGAAAGTAGGACACACACACACAAATATCTGCACTCCCACGTTTATTGCAGCATTATTCACAATAGCCAAATATGGAAGCAATCCAAATGTCTGTCAATGGCTGAACAGATAAAGAAGATACCATGTGTATGTGTGTGTGTGTGTGTGTGTGTGTGTGTGTGTGTGTGTATGAAAAAGAAGGAAGTCCTGCCATTTGTGACAACAACATGGATGGAACTTGAGGGCATTATGCTGAGATAAGTCAGACAAAGAAAGACAAAAACTCCTTTATATCACTTATATGTGAAATCTAAAACAGCTGAACTCATGAAAACACAGAGTAGAGTGGTGGTTGCCAGGGGCTAGGGGGTGGAGAAATTGGGGATGTGTTGTTTAAAGATACAGACTTATGGGGTGCCTGGGTGGCTCAGTCAGTTAAGCGTCTGCCTTCAGCTCAGGTCATGAGCCCAGAGTCCTGGGATCGAGCTTCCTGCTCAGCGGTGAGCCTGCTTCTCCCTCTGCCACTCCCTATGCTTGTGCTCTCTCTCTCTCCCCCTGTCAAATAAATAAATAAATAAATAAATAAATAAATAAATAAATAAAATCTTAAGGGTACAAACTTGCAACTCATAGATAAGTTCTGGAGATCTAATGCACAACATAGTGATTACAATCAACAATACTATATTTTAAACTTCAAAGTTGTTAAGAGACTAGATCTTAATCATTCTCATCGAAAAAAAAGAAATGATAATTATATGACATGATAGAGGTGTTAGCTGACCCTGTGATGGTAACCATCTTATATAAATGTATAAAATCAACATGTTTTAGATCTTAAACTTAACAATGTTATATGACAATTCTCATTTTTTTTAAAAAAAAAGGTGATTGCTATACTCCTTGTATCATTATTATGAAAGAAGCTTATTTTTCTCTTCATAGAAATAAGAAAGGAAAAGAGAGAGAAAGGCAGGCAGCAGATGGAGTGGGAGAAAAGAGAATTCAGATCGGTGGGTGACTGAATTATATACAATGTGATTCCTTCCATAACCACCAAATATCACTTTTGGTAAAGTACTGTAGTCTCACCAAATGTTTGTTGAAATTGATTTTTTTTTATCAGTTAACATAAAAAAAAAAAATGCTCATTAGGGTTTAGATGGGATATAACAGGAGCAGCACCCGTGAAGTGGACCATGAGAACGTAAGTCCATAGTAATTCACATAAATCATGACGAGGGCTTTGGATTTACACAGCCTGTAGAAGTGGGTGTTTCAAGCTAAATTTACCTCTTCTCCAAAGGGCAGGAAACTTAGCAGCTGACTGCTAAATTGCATCCAAACAAATCAGAGGAAAATCCCCTTGATTGCTTTGTGATCAGATCTCAAACAATTGATTCAGTTAAACAAGAGGCTATAACCTGTTTCCTTTTTGAGTTAAGTGCATGATTGCTCTTATTAGAAAATGAAATGTTACAAACTTTTGGACTATATGAGATCATCAGTATTTAACTGATAATAAAGGTGTGGTTTGGAAAACAACGCGACTCAATTCACCTTCAGAAGACCAGATGCACGTGTATAACATTTATGCTGCTGAAATTTGTGGTTGTCACTGTTACTAAGACAGGTCTCACTCACTGGCTGACACTGAGTTACAGAGCGATGAGGTTTGCAAAGAAAGGCAAATACAAGTTTTATCGGTACAAAGAGAATAACGCTGCAAACTAATGACTTCTGTCCCTTTAAATTATGGCTGGCAGGCGTTTGACACGGCAAGGCGATCTCTTTCCAATAGCCCATCAACATCTTCTCAACTGCCATCACCATCAATTTGCACCCTGCCCTTCCTTAGCTGGACCATCTCTCTGGAGGCCTTTGACTGGGGGCTAGGGTTAACCTGGAAATATTACAAGCCTTGCCATGAATTGGAGACTTCTTATCTTTTTACTGGATTTTTGTTTTTAGGTAAAATTTGTGAGCTTTTCTCAAAGACTAGTGGTGAAAATAAATTCCAGACCAACCAGAGACCAAATGTTGTCAAGGAAGTTTATACTTATTGTAGGTTCTGTACCCATCCTCTGCCCTCTGCCTTCCAGGCATCCCGTTTGTCACAATGACCTTCTACAATGACACAGACGTGCCCACCGGAGTACCCTGATTTCCATTCTCTTTCATTTTCCTGCTTGTTCCCCTAAGTTCCTTAACTTCCAATGTTATTGGTCATCGATGACCTTCATCGGGAGTTCTGTTAGGTTATAGCTCATCAAAACTGTTAAGCCACTTCAGAACAATAGATGTGTGGCTAATGTTGGCAGAATGTCATGTTTTAAAATAAACTGTTGAACTCTGCCCCCCACCCCCGATAAGATATTCATATTTAAAAGAAACCTTCCAAGTATTTACCCAAATGAACAAGGAAGTGGGAACTCTGCTTTCATTCATGTGGCAAAATAAAGTCGCATTCATATTAATGCCCATATTATGCCACCTACCAGCAAGCCCCCAGCTGTCCTCACTGGAATTTCCACTGGTCTCCGAATGTGTGTGTCATGTGTTCTGGGCAGAAGTCCCCTATGTCGCTCTCCTGCTCTGGCTTTTTCTGTTTGCTGTCCATATCTCATGAAGCTGTTCAACCGAGGCAGATGTAGGGATGCTTCTACCAGGAGTGGCCCTGGTAGAGAACAGCATTGTGGGTGCCAAGGGGACCAACTCCCGGGGCCGGAATGCTGCCCTCCCTGGACCCGTGCTTCCTTCCTCAATAGGGCCTGGCCCAGCTCCCCTTATAATCATCTCACTGTCATCCATGAAAAGAGAGACTTCATCTTCAAGTCCTTGGTTCCAGGTCTCTTATACACAACTAAAAACAAAGAAAAGAGCAGAGCTCCTCAAAAACAAAACAGAACAAAACACACACACACCCACACAAAAACCCCAAAAAACACCAAGCAACAGTTTTCAGACCAGAACAATTTCAGTCCTTACTTAGAAGATAATAAAAATACTCTCTTTTTATCTTGTTTGATAAAAAGTAGTTCAACGTGATACACAGATACCATTTTCCATTGTTAGAGCTATTTCTTCTTGGAACAGAGCATTGCAGAGATGCCCTTCTTGTTGTGGTCTCTAAGGCCTACAGCAGTCCCCCCTTATCCATGATTTTGCTGTCCTTGGTTTCAGTTACCTGCAGTCAGCCACCAGAAGAAGAGCTGCTGCTCCTGACACAGCATCATTACGTCAGTAACGTCCTGAGGAGCGCTACGTCACGACGCTGGTGTCTTCTCCTCACTTCTGGTCACATGAAATCTCACCGTCTTACGGCATCACAGAAGGAAGGGTGAGTACAATACAATACACTACAATATTTTGAGAGACAGAGAGCACGTGCATGTAACTTTTATTACAGCATATTCTTATAATTGTTGTTTTATTATTAGTTACTGTTGTGAATCTCTTACTGTGCCTCATTTGCAAATTAAACTTTATCATAGGTGTAGCTGTATAGGAAAAAACAGTCTATTTAGAGTTCAGTACTCTCTGTGGTTTCAGGCATCCTGTGGGGGTCTGGGAATGTACCCCCGGCTTAAGATGGGACACTGTATTTACATAAACGAAGATTTGGTCAGAGTGTCCCTCCCTCAAAGGCAATCTTCAAAACTCTATTTAAGCCTTTGCTTCTTGTGAGACTGCACTCTGCATTTTGCTTTATCTTTCATATCAGTGTTTCAAAAATCTTAAGGCCGTTAGAAGATAAACTGAGATGTACTAAACATTTTAAGATCTTATTTAAGTCAAGCAGTGCCAAACCAGAAATGGTTAGGAACGTTCCAGAAACAGGAGCTAAGGAGAGACTTTTATAGAGAAAAGGCAGAAACAAAGCAAGGACATTATTGACTGGCTATAGCTTAAAGCCTCGTGGGCTGTTTGTGATTGGCAGTCCTTGGTGTTTTGATTATAGGCTTAGGTTCTGGTTTGCTTAGGCAGACCATCCCCACATTGGAGCCACATCAGTCTAATGGCCTCCTTGTTTAATCTGACAAGGCCACATTTCAGTCAGAACTCAAGCATGATGAACTGGGAGTGAACTTACTTTGCTTTTGGTGACATCTGTGAGGAGGAAGCAAGTCGCCTAGAAACGGAGACTGAGTCTTGGTGGAACAGTGCAATACATTGCATTACAAGGACTCAATTCATGTTTTGCATCTTCCCAACACTATACCAAGCAAATTCTGGACCACTGTTGTTAGCAGCGTTAGTTCTTGAGTTCGACCAAGAAACAATTCAGAGCCAAACTCTTCAGCAAGCAAGGGTTTAGTAGTGCTCAAAGCAAAGGAACCCTCTCAAGGTGGGAGATCGGCAGGCCCCAAGGTGGCAACTGCACTGGGGTTAGGGATGTCTTTTTTTGTCATGTTTGCAGAGGTTATGGGTCATAGCTTGGGCGACCTCTGACTGAGGTTGCTTCCAATCATCCAAGGGACTCCTCCTACCGGTCAAGAGGGAAAGTTTTGGGCCCTCTGTGGTCCTTGTCGGAACTGTCATGGCAGTCTTCCTCCGTGGGGGTGTGGTGTCCAAACCGCAATATAAATGCATTATAATGAAGCTATAGATTACTGTGGGTCAGTGGTCATAGGGGAGAACGAGTGCGTATCCCCCTAGAGTCTTTCCCAGCTGTTTGGTATTTGGTTTCTAACTGCCTGCCTATTCTATCAGTTTGCTGAGGAGTTCTGAGGGCAGAGTCAGCTTTAGCAATGTGAAAATGGAGGTATTTAGAGAATGTGCAATCCTTTCACCTTTTCACATCCAAGAACAACTTATTTATTTATTTATTTATTTATTTATTTATTTATTTTTAAAGATTTTATTTACTTATTTGACAAAGAGAGACACAGTGAGAGAGGGAACATAAGCAGGGGGAGTGGGAGAGGGAGAAGCAGGCTTCCCGTGGAGCAGGGAGCCCGATGCGGGGCTCAATCCCAGGACCCTGGGACCATGACCTGAGCTGAAGGCAGACGCTTAACGACTGAGCCACCCAGGTGCCCCCAAGAACAACTTTAACCCCACCCCCCACCTCACTTCCTGGCTTGCCTCTTCTACCAGCTTCTCCCCTGCTATTGCATGGGGTTCAGCTGTTCTAACACCCCTTCCTACTCTCTGGAGCCAAGAGAGTAAGCGCAGTAATTTGTTCATGGAACTGGCCCCAGTCACCCCTCTTTCTGGCCTGGCTCTCCAGTTGCCACGGCACGTGGTTAAGTTAATGAACTCCACTCCGTGTTCTTGCTTAAGGAGAAATGGATTATCTTTTGTTAAAACACAGGCTCATATCAAGTATGAACTTCTGCGCATTTGTGTGTTAAGTCTCAGAGATTCAGCTAAGATAGCTAGCTGAATAGTCTTAAAAATAATAACTTTTTTGCTATGTTCTTTCTCTTTGGCCTTAAAATAGTTAGGCTATCAAGCACTTTCAGGTTAATACATTAAAGTATTATGTTCTGCAAAAAGGTTTTACTTTCTTTGTGCTTCTCCATGTCAGTCCTTTTCATGCTGCTCAGATGCATAGGCGGGAGACTGTAAGGAGTGTTCAAATCAAGGGAGGAGCAGAAGAACCTAATGCTTTATAGCCTGTGAGACATTTAGCTGTCAGACGACAGAGCATTCAATAGAATTAAGTAGAACTAAGTGCCCTCTTTTTTATTTTACTTTAATGACTAAAGGAACAGGAAGAACAAGGTAAAAGACAGAAGGGCAAATCTACAGTCATCAACCAAAAGCAGAGGGGTTAGTATACTTCCAAGTGCTTAAATTAATGTATTTTTTTTTCCTTTCTTGGGCCATATCTAATGTTAAAATCAGTGCTGAAATCAGTTCGCATAAAGCCAGTGTAAATGAGGTAATAATGAAAAAAGGACTATCAGCTATTTTTTTTTTACAAAATCAAGAGCTGTATTTTTATGTAAATCGTCCAAATATTAGTCATGTTTATTTGTCTTATGGATGTAGAGCAGAGAAGAGAAAATCCATTTTGTCTTTTTTCTTTAATTCTGGTGACACTAAGTGAGTTTCAGTTCTAATTTTCTCTACAAACAACTCATAGTTACCACTAAATGTTTTCCAAATGCATTTTTTTTAAAGATTTTACTTATTTATTTGACAGAGAGAGAGAACATGAGCCAGGAGATGGGAGA
This sequence comes from Halichoerus grypus, assembly GCF_964656455.1. Classification (NCBI taxonomy): domain Eukaryota; kingdom Metazoa; phylum Chordata; class Mammalia; order Carnivora; family Phocidae; genus Halichoerus; species Halichoerus grypus. The sequence continues at coordinate 189,527,778 of NC_135714.1, forward strand.
GGGAGAAGCAGGGAGCCTGATGTGGGGCTCGATCCCAGGACCCTGGGATCATGACCTGAGCTGAAGGCAGATGCTTAACGACTGAACCACCCAGGCGGCCCAAATGCATTTTTTTTTTAAATCATAGTTTAAGAATATTAACTTTACTAGAGATTTCAATGTTGGATCTTTGATGAGATTAGGGTTAAACTGGTGGAAAAACATTTTGGGATTTTCAAACCAGCAATATGAGAACGAAAAAGGTCTTAGAAAATAATATAAAAATAAAGGTTTATCGTTTATTATATATATGTATATATTGTGTATATGTGTGTGTATATATATGTGTATTTGTGTGCATATATACATACGTATATATATATATATGTTTCTTTTTTTTTTTTTAAGATTTTTTTATTTATTTGTCAGAGAGAGAGAGAGAGAGCACAAGCAGGGGGAGCAGCAGAGGGAGAGGGAGAAGCAGGCTCCTTACTGAGCAGGGAGCCCGATGTGGGACTCGATCCCAGGACCCTGGGATCATGACCTGAGCCGAAGGCAGATGCTTAACGACTGAGCCACCCAGGCGCCCCTATATAAGTTTCTTATACAGCTCTGTGTGTGTATGTGTGTATTGTGAGTGTACAAATGCAGGTCCAATAATACAGATTGGCTTAAGACCCAGCACTTATCTTGCTTATAGTAGAATGTTGAATGCCAACTAGTAAAATGTGTAGGGGGTACTGGAATGGGAACATCCTCACTTTATAGACATCATAGGAATAATTAGTTCAGGTAAGAATCATCAATGAGTATGAAGTCGAGGGTAATATTTTGATGAGAAGTAGGATATTTGCATGGTTGTAAAATGTCTACACATGAATCACTTAGCAGTTGTGTGAGGAAATATAATAACCATACAGTGGAGAAATTGGACAATCAAGAAGCACATCCAAAATATTTATATAAAATATTTTATATAAAATAAAATCAGATTCTTTAAGACATTTTTTACATTCATAACTACAAAGGCTTCAAGCAGAACAGAAAATCAATGTAAAACTGAGAGAAGAATGCAAGTCTCCTGTTTTTGCAATCAAATATTCTGCCTGGAGAACACTGCTTTATGGAACATAAATTAAAAAACAATGAAAACTATTCTTCACACAGACACTGTTCCTCTACCCCTCCTTTATCAACAAAACCATGTTGAACATTGAACAGGGCACTGTTTTCTCTGTGAGCACAACAATACCCACTGAGAGGAAAGAAGAACTTTGTAGATTTTAATTGCATCCCTGTAGCAGAGCTTTTAGAAAGGTCTTTTCTAGACTACGGCTGTTTGGGGACTGAAAAAGGGCAGATTGGAGAAAAGAAGATGGTATCAGGATAGGGGGGTTAGAAAAATATCGAGAGGAGAGTTCATCTAAGGGGAAGATAGAAAAGATAAGAAAAAAGGAAAGGTAGAAGCCAAAGCCATAAGGAAAGGAGTTTATCATGCTTCAGCTTTCTTTGAATTGATGTTTAAGTGATATTCTATTTAGACTGTCCATTGCAAACAAACAAATAAACAAATAGACAAAGGAGAGAGAAAAAGCCCTAAAGTTTTGGCAAGAAAGTGCTTTTCAGAGCTTTTTTTCCCCAGGTAATTTATAATTATCTTGTTAGAAAATAATGAACTGGAGTGGCAAGAGTTTGGGCTACCTCCTGCTCACTCTGACGAGTCACTGGATTTACAAAAGAGCAAAAGGTTCTTATCTAAGTTTGTCCAGTGATGAACAATACATACACATAATACGTATTTAAAAATGAAAAGTGTATTTTTTGTGTGTGAATTCCTGTTATAAAAACGGTAACTCAAAACCCACTTAGAAGCCCTGACTTATGAAAAAATAATGTTGTTTTTCCTTAGAAGCTAAGGATTAAAGATATCTATAAAGAAATAAGAAAAAAATTTTTTCCTAAGATTTTATACGGTACCACTTTTGTGATGCGCCATTTTACCATGAAGATACTCTAAAACAGTCAAGTTTAAATGAACTTGAAATGTCCCATTGTGTTGTTCATGCAAGAATGCAGGGCTTATCTGGTAATTGTCTGATACACTCACCTAGCAATCATCTGATACACTGGAATTCCTCACTGCTACCCATGACAAACATCTAAGGAGATTGGTCTGTTAACACACATGGTGTCCAGCCTCAGTCTGGGTATTAACACACCCTCAATCCCATGGCTCTTCATTGCTGACTTTCATTCCTCTGAACAGCTTTGATAAAACTTTAATATTGACTTTTTTATACCATCAAAATCTCTTTTCTCTCAGAAAATAAGCCCACCTCCTTCTTCACTGAAAAAGATAAGGTCAGTGGACAAGACCCCCCTAAGTTCCAGGGCCTTCCCTACTTCCGCATGCCTACCCTCTCTACGGAGGGATTCATGGTACCTTTCTGCCTGACCTTTCTCTTTTGCCCTGGGAAGCTGTTGGTAGCCCTTTTCTGTTACACAACATGGAAAACTGAGAAAATTTGTTTACCGCTAAAGAGAAAAATGGAGCAGAGGTATGTAGTTGGGCAAAGATGAGAAAAAGAATTCCCCAATTTTCAGTAACATTGCTGTCCTCAGTTTCCTTTCGTTCATAGTGTCCAGCTCAATTGAGGGATGTTCCACAATCCTTCCCAAAACATTTCATCTTTTACTTGCTTGGGTTTCTGGTTCATGACACAAAGCATCTTAAGTAACATAGCCACTACAATTGTTTTTTTTAAGTTTAGGAGTTGGTATGCATTGAAACTTGCTTCCCCAAAAGATATGTTCAAGTCCTAACCCCTGGTACTTATGAACATGATCTTATGTGGAAATAGGATCTTTGCAAATGTAATCAAGTTCTGATGAGGTCATACTGAATTGGGACAGGCCCTAATCCAATGTCTGGTGTCAGTCTAAGTTGAGAGAAATTAGGACAGAGGCAGAGGTTGGAGTGACGCCTTTATAAGCCAAGGATTGTCAAGTGTTACTGGCCATCACCAAAATGAGAAGAGAAGCAGAGAACAGACTCTCCCTCAGAGCCTCCAGAAGGAACCAACCTCACCAATGCCTTGACTTTGGACATGTAGCTTCAGAGCTGTGAGAGAATAAATTTCTGCTATTTAAGACACCCAGCTTGTGGGACTTTGTTATAGTATCCCAAGGAAGCTAATGCAGGAGACCATATTATTCAGGTTTTAGAGCTGAGGACATGGAGGCTAAAAGTTAAAGTGACAGGCTTAAAGCAAAGTCAAATATCTGGCAAGTAGAAGGCCATGTCCTCTGATATTTCTTTCATGCCATGTACCCATCACAACTGAGAAACTCTAATTGAATTTAATATAACTTATAGTACTCTGTGATTGACCTCCTGCATCTAGGTAATAACTAGTTTATCTTTATTTTAATCAATCAATTTTATAAAGAATAAGAGATAAAACATTATTTAAAGGAAAGGTGTTAAGCAAGAAAGCCGTAATGTAAAATGCTGTCACCATTACATATGACATTTTGTGAAATCTCAAGGTAGTAGTCAGCAATGATAATGTTATATGCACCACTGCCGAAGCTGTCACGTTGTTCAGTCACTTTAGAAATATACCGGGCCTCACTAAATCCTCAGAGTTTTTTGCACTCTGGTCTTCTGATAGATTTTAGATTTTATGGAAGTTTTGAAGTTTTACTTTTTCATGAGGATATAAGGCACACTGATAGTCATTATGAGGGACATAAAGGCTTGGGAGAATGGTCATTTCTCGCATGCAGGTTATGTTCCAGGCATTGTGCTAAACATTTTTATATCGTTATATTAACTTGATTTAGTACATGTTATTATTATTCCCACTTTAAAAAGAAACTGAATGCCAGGAAACTGTTTGTGGTAGAGCTGGGTAGATGTCTGCCTGAAACCTTCACCAATATCCACTCCATTCTACTGAGCTGACTTGGGATTTGTGATCAATCACAATGAGAACTTGATCCATAGGTTTCTTGCTCATGAATGAAATAGAAGAAAATGTAAGTTTAGGAAGAAAGAAGTTATAATAGTGCAAAAGCACAAGAGAGTGTGCTAGGAATAGACTAGATTTTTGAAAGGTCCAGGAAAACAGCAGATGATATGGGATTGATGTTTGAAGAAAGATGAAGTCATAACCCAAGACATCAGAGGAAAATATGGGTCTTCCCCCACTCTGGAGTAACTCAATGAAAGGAACAGTATAGGCACTCTGGGGTGACCACTGGATGATCTAATAAAGTGTTTTTTGAGACAATTGTCTCCCTTCTCTATAAAAATAGAATGGCTGCTAGCTATTACTTTTGACCTCAAAAAGAAGACTGTGACCTTCTCTCGAAAGGAAGTAGGCTACTATCCAAGGGGGCCCCTAGTAAAGACAGTGAGACCCAAGAAAGAAGCAGAGCCAGATTGAACACTGGTTTTCCCCAGTAGAAAGAAACAGAAAAATAGAAGTTCTCCCACACACCAAAGCCCTCCTTAATTTACAATATGGAAGTTCCTAGATTGTCTGCATACTCCTGTGATGGTATCCATTATGGCACAATCCCTTTTGGATTGAAGGACTCATTCCCCCACTGCTGGGACTATTACCCAAGAATAGGCTTCAATTACCTACACTTTTGGGGAAGCATCTTAGGCTGAACAAAGCTAGTTACCAAAGTCACGTCGCCCTTCTTCCAGCAGCCTGTCTCCTCCAATGATTGGTGCATGCAAGGATATAAACACTCAACTTGTTTGACCAAATCAGGGCAACAATGGAGGGCTTGTCTAGTTTTCGAACTCTTTGTGGGGGTGGCTAAGGTTTGTGTTGACTGCTTCATAGCCCAACTTCTTCCACTACTCGCTCTCTGTTTTCTTTTCTTCTCCAAGAGGAGTTGATTTTGAGAGCAATCCCCAATAAACTTTCTCATGCTTGTCTACGTCTTAGAGCCTGCTTTCTGAGAAACCTAACTATACCACTTTCTACCACACCTTACAGGAAATCTTCCTGTCACTGTGCCCAGTTTATCTGGGTTTCCTGGTCATTCTCTCATTCAAGAAAGAGGCCTTCTGGAGAACTAAGAGTTCTCAACACTAGAGGAAGAAACATAAGCCACATCACACTAATCAACCGTTTTCATTCATAATGTGTATGGACAACTATGAAAATCCACAGATATTTGAGAAAAATCAACTCTATGAAAGACAGTCACAAGAAACCACTGGAATAGTTAAGTACAGAAGAAATAGGCCAACTAGAGATTCAGAGCCATTTTTCTAAGTATATAATCTAGAGACTGAAAAAGGCATTTCATACAGCAATGGAAATACAAACCAAGATCAGAGAAAAATGATTTCTTAAAAATTTGAAATATGATTCTGAAATTATAAAAGAAATTCTGAATGTAAAGCCTGATATTTTTTAAAGATTTTATTTATTTATTTGACAGAGAGAGAGACAGCGAGAGAGGGAACACAAGCAGGGGGAGAGGGAGAGGGAGAAGCAGGCTTCCTGCGAAGCAGGGAGCCCAATGCGGGGCTTGATCCCAGGACCCTGAGATCATGACCTGAGCCGAAGGCAGATGCTTAATGACTGAGCCACCCAGGTGCCCTATAAAGCCTAAATTTTAAAAAGGAAATGTGCAAGATCAATCCTAGAAAAAATAAGGCCACCCAAAACTGGAAAATATAGAAATATTAAGAGTTGTGGAAATAAGTAAGTTGCCAAAGAGAAAATAGCAACAATGGGAGAAACAAATAATTAAAAATTATATCCCCAGTTTTCTGAAGCTGAAGACATACGTGTTCACTGAAAAATCCTCCCAAGAGACAAAAATGACTCTTGAAGAAATTATCATAAACACTTAATACTCTTATATGAAAGAAAATAGCATAAAAGCTTCGAGGAGAAAAAAGCCCTCCAGGAGAGCTGACCAGTACAAAGACTGAACAGCAATGAGAGTGAGGAATGAATTTGTATTGTATTAAGCCTCTGAGACTTGAGGCTTGTCTCTAATGACAGCTAGTATCATCTTAACATAAAATAAACTGGATGAATTTGATAAATCAAGCAATAGTGATTTAAGTCGGTTATTTAAAAATATCAAAACAAGCACCAGGTTTACAAGTAATACCAATAATAATAACAGTGATGATGATGATGGTGGTGATGAAAATCATCATCATCATCATCATCATCATCATCATAATGGCATCCAAATCCAAAGGCAAAGAAGAAGGTGTGGGAAGTATGGTACATTTGTCAAATTCCTCATCATCATGATGGTGGGCGGAGGTTTGAAGATAAAAAGATACGATATAAATTTGACAAATTAGGGCTCAGATGACAAGATACAATTGTTTTTCTTATAGCTGAAACAACCATAAAATCTAGGAACCATTCACACTGTGGTCTCTGAAGAGTACAGCTGGAAGTGAAAGCAGATCATTACTTGCCATTTTGTTCTCTTTCGTACAGCCCGATATCCTTTTACCATGTACATGCATTATTTTATTTTATTTTATTTTTTATTTTTTTATTTTTTTAAGATTTTATTTATTTATTTGAGAGAGAGAGAATGAGAGAGAGCACATGAGAGCGGGGAGGGTCAGAGGGAGAAGCAGACTCCCTGCTGAGCAGGGAGCCCGATGCGGGACTCGATCCTGGGACTCCAGGATCATGACCTGAGCCGAAGGCAGTCACTTAACCAACTGAGCCACCCAGGCGCCCTACATGCATTATTTTAAAAATGGAAACATGTTTATTCTATTTCTTTAAAAAAATAAATTATGTATATCGATTCAATGGAGCTGAATCCTGCATCCTGCAGATAAACTGAATGAAATAACACAGTGTTTACAGAAGTAGTAAGATAACCTTCATACATTGTTAGGAGTCAATGAAATAAGCTGCCAATGTTGTATATAAAATGAACCCAAGTATGTAAATAAAATGTGTGCAAATAAACATACATATAAAAGAACGTGTAGAAAGGGAGAGAGGAAAGAAAAAGAAAGAGAAAGAGTGACATAGAGAGAGAGAGAGAGGGAATTTTTCACAAGGAGGTAACCGTAGAGGTACAAGGCTCCCTGGGGGTGAATGTCCCCGGACGAAAGGGCAGCCTCTGCCGGTACTCCAGACATCCACTAAGGGTGGAAACAACGGGACTGACGGGAGTGGAGCAGGCTTGTCAATAGCCCAGGCTTCGTGGAATAATGATCATTTATTCCCTGGGTTTGAAATTTCCTGGATGTGGGTATTAGCATCAAATAAGTAAATTTTGTGTTTCTTTAATGAAAATCAGAAATTACTTTTACATCCCGACTAATTACAGCTACTCAAAAACACCATATGTTATGGATTTCAAGGAATTGGCTTGCTGACACTTTCTTCAGGGGAAAACTATATTGAAATGTATACCTTATTTTTAAATGTGATGGTTTGCTTGGAGTTTTATTTAAAAGAGCATAACAAAAGAATGTTTTGGAAGTTTATTTTAAGTGGCCATCTTGTCATTGTGATTCCATTTAAAATTAATCATATCCAAATTCCTTGCCAGAAATATCCATTTTACTCTTTTTAATGAATGTGAATGTAATCTAGTTCCAAGTAGCCAAATTTCCACTCTTTCCGGTAAAAAGCAGCAGAGCTAGAATCTGGCAGCATCAATAGACTATTTTGTTGTTGTTTTGTTGTATTTTGTTTATCCTCCCCCCGCCCCGAAATTCTGAAAAGACTTTATGATATTATTAGTCCAAACATAACCGCTAATGTTCTGGCCAGTAAACTGAGGCCAAATGTACAAGAGATCTAGCTTCATTTTCTTCTTACAAGCAAGGAAAGGTCACTGGCAAAACAGAGCGAGTGTCGAATAAGGCTTTTTACTCAAGCGATTCAAGGTTTTGGGCCATGAAATAGGCTGGTAGTTCAGCAGTCGTCCAGGACGGCATGCTGGACAAGAACTGTGTATTCGGAATCCTCAGCAAGCGATTTTGAACCACTTCGCAGTGAACACCGTGCTAGGGACAACCATCAACCTGCGGAAGCCGGAGGTCACATTGCAGCTCACAATAATGCAAATCCCCCAGTGCAGCAGCCTCTCTCCCTGGCAGAGGGCGGCCAAAGTTGTCATCTGCTTCTGTTATCACAGGGACGCCCTGTCTACTCCTTGGCTGATGGAAACACGAAGCCATAAACCAGATCAAGACAGTGTGTTGTTTAGGCGCTGGGCATAACGGGGCGCCAGCGCGGCCAACAGCAGCGGCCCTGCGTGGCGGGCTCCGCGGCAGATGTCACATCTGTCCCTGTGAGCAGTTCCATCATGCCATTTCTGAGTTGCCCTTCACATCCAACAGCGCAACACAGTCACCCACAAAGTGCTTCTGGATGGCTAATTCCCTGGCGGTGCACTGATGCTTCGTGAGATCGCTGCTGCGCCCACGCCCGGGCGCCCGGTGAAAAGGCATCGGGTCCGGCGGACAGATGGGGTTTGAATTTGCAGCAGTGCTTCCGCGTGAGAAAGTGGAACCTCCGCGGCGACATGCAGGAGACACGAGGAAGAGACACAAAGCACAGCCTCAGGAATGTGTCTTGGCTTCTGGGAGACGGAAGGGCAGACAGATAACCCCGGAGGGCAAAAATCCGAGGGGGAGATTTTATAGGAATTTCAGTCTATTTACTCAGTTCCCGCGTTTGATGGTCAGCAGATTCTTTCTCCCCGGTTAGGCTTAATGTCATTCATACCTATCACCAAAGTCTCTCTCCTACTCTTTCTCGTTCTTTCTCTTCGATAAAGAAATTTAAACTTATTTCAACTCAGTATTTGTCACATGCTTGCTATATCCCTGACAACGTGCGAGGGAACAGGAGAATGCAAAGTAAGAGTGGCATGCTTCCTCCCTTAGGGACTTTAGTAATTTTGGAATGACATGATCCATGAAATGTTTGGAGAAAGATATAACACAGGATATAATCAAATGTCAAAGAATGTATTAGAGGAAATGAGTGTCATTGGCAGGTCAGGAAAGGTGAAGATCAAATCTTGGACCAGGTACTAGAGAGGCGGTGGGACAGGAAATGCACCAGGAAGGAGGAGGGGGATGGGGATAGAAAGAGAATAGCACTTAATACTCTGAGTAGGTGTGCATTTTCATTGAGGAGATAGGACGCTGGAATGCCCTGCATACTCCAGTGGGCCAGAAAAGCAGATTCTGTCCCTGCAAATCTGGTCACCGTGAATGGGAGATGCAATGCTTGAGGCTTGATGTTGATGGATCTGGCCCCCTGAAGAGTCTACTGATCACAAAGAATATCACTAATGCATAGTATGGAATGGTCTATCTCATAGGTGAAAAAGCTGAGATGCAGATTTTGTAAATAAGTGGATGCTGCTTATTTTCTTCCCAATTTTAGGTACCAGTATCATTAGTGAGGAGTCAGGTGTCTTCCCTTAAATCCCGAGTGAAATGTTCTTTGGAACATCAGAAATCCAAGGCAGAGATGGGTTGTGGAGAACTTAACCCAAACCTTGTAATAAAATAAGAGCAGTTTAATTTAAAAAAATCATCTTGATTATAAGCTCAGGTTTAAGTAGATGGGAGAAAAGTATAAAAGCAAACATGACTCTCCCCTGCTTTAACTATAAGTGAGTGTGCGCACATCTTAGCCTCTAGCTGGCTCAGGGAAAACCTATGCACCCTAGAAGAAGCAAACAACCAAAAATAGTTGCCCTGTCTAGTTCTAGTCCACAAAATCATGAGGCCTTGAGTCATCATTCCTATAAATGACTGACTCCTTAAAGAACATGGTCTTATCCTTGATGTTTGCTATTGATTATATTATGACACTTGCAAGTGTGATAATCATTTGAGAAAACTATTGTTTTTCTACCATGAATAAGCTAGATATTGCCTCAGTAACCTCAGCAGGTTTTTTTTTTTTTAAACTTTTGACTGGTTTCCATATACACCTATAGAGAGCTGAAATGAATGTGGCTTTCAAACTTACAACAAACAAAAAAAGATAAACAGCAAGTTCATAACTTTTCTGGAACTCCCCACCAGAGAGAGCTGAGCAAGGCAAGCAACTGGCCCCAAATCTCAGGAGAGATGGGTACCAGTAAGAAGAGATGAAACACCACACTACCTCACCAGGACAAGATGCTGCCAGTGAGGAGAGTTCAGGCTTGGTGATGGGAAATTGGTAGAAATTCTGCATGCCCTGTCCAGCTAGGGTGAAGACTCTGGGAGTCCAAGGAGAGAGAGAGGAAGTTCACATCTTCTTGCAGAATTTTTCTACATTAAATCTTACTGGACACTCAGAGAAATATAGGAAAATCCCAAGAAAGTCTCCCTGTGTAGAACTGGGTGAGGGAAATAGTAGCCAGGGCAGGAGAAGTGAGGAAATTCACCAAGATCCCTGTGCCCTACCTCCCTTATGGGAGACAATCTATGAAAAAAAAAAAAAAAAATCGTCAAGGACAAAGCCCTTAATTTATGTGTGTGGGGTGGGGGATGGGAGAGAGGGAAGGGAAGGATACATGAGATCCAGGCTTTCAGCTGTGGGACAAACAGTGAAATGAGAATGCCACATACCATGGGACCAAGGGTATGGTGCCTGCCTAAGACTAAAGCTTGTGCAGGACAGAAATTACACACACACACACACACACACACATACACACACATTGCCACGTTAGGGAGTTTCTAGTAACATGTAACTTGTAGGTAAGAGACAGACTCTCTCTGAAGCATAGCTCACAGAGAAGACCAAAAGCAAAAAGAGAAGCCACTGAAGAAAGCCCACTGGCAAACTAGCTTTCATCCTAAATATACTACTAGAGGATTAAAACTGTGGCATCCCGAAAGTGACTATAACACAACAAACTGCAAACCCAGCTCGACTCCCAGTTAAATTAACTCAACTCTCCACACTAAAGGTCTACCAGAAGAAAAGGCATGCCCATTTCCAAGAGTTACAAAAAATATCTACATTCATCTCTATAGTCTTAATAGAGATGTCTGGCTTTCAACAACAAAAATTAGAAAGCACACAAAAAGGCAGGACAAAACACTCTCCCAAAGAAGTAAGCAATCCAAACCAGAGTCAGATATGCCAGAAGTCCCGGAACATCTAACAGTGAATTTCAGAACTGTGATTAATATGTTAAAGGCTCTAATGGAAAAACTGGGCAGTATGCAAGATCAGATGGTAATTTTAGCAGAGAAAAAAACTTTAAGAGAAAAATCAAATGGATATATTAGAAGTAAAAACCACATAACAGAGAATGAAGATTTCCTGTGAGGGGAGTGTTCGTAGATTCTACACGACCGAGACAAATACTAGTGAGCTACAAAAGTCTATAGAAATTACCCAAACAGAAAGAGCACTCAAGGGCTGTGGGATAGTACCAAATAGCCTGACAAATATGCAGTTGAAAGCACAGGAGAAAGGGGGAACAGGGCAGAAGAAATATTGGAAGAACTGAATATCCGTTGAATTTTTTTACTTGGCTAGTCAGTCCTTCTAAAGGGCGAATCTCCTTAATAAAACTTCCCTCCAGGTACTCTAATTTATTTCTTAAATGCTCCTGTCTCTGTATATTCCTTTGACAAGTGACAACATTCAGACGAAACTACAGATCTGGGTTTTGTGTCAGCTGCTCATCTCTCTCCATACAGATCTTTTCATGGTGTTTGGCCAAGAACTCTAGTCCTGGGAGATAATTTATGAAAAAAAAATTATCAAGGATAATAAATTAAAAAAAACTCAGATTACAATCTCTTAGAGTGAGCCTGAGTCAGATCATGAAATGTCTTTAAAGATATTACAGCAAAGAAACATACTTAATGTTTTTTAATCAAGTAATTTCTAATTAATCGAGTATTTTCTAAATCTGTTTGGCCATGTACCACTTATTTATAGATAATAGTTATTAAAATTGTGTAAAACTAATGTTAGAGGGAATCAGTTTGGGGTAATTATAAACAGGGGCTTAGTTCTATTTTCCTTTCTTCTTTTTCCAGGCTTATTTTGGTCTATAAGGCTTTGCATGAACTGGCCCTTAGCTGTTTCTCAAACTGTATCTTCTATTATTCTCTACCTCGCTCACTATATTTTAGGCATAAGCTTCTGTGGCCCTTAAAATTCTAAGCTCATTTATTCCTTGAGGCTGTTGCACTTTCTGTTCTTTCTGTCTCAAATACCTTTATGTTAGGTATTTGTATGCCTTACTCTTTCATTCAGATCTCTGGCAAACTTCACCCATTTTGACAAGTCCTCATTAGCAACCTGTTCTAAATTACCATCTCCCTCCATCATCCTTTAACCCTTTATTCTGCTTTATTGCCCTTCATAGCATTCATTACTACCTAACATTTTATTTTGCATTCTTTGTTTCTCATCTGACTCCTGTAGACAAATGTAGATTCCATAAGGTCAGGGACTATGTCACCTATCTTAATCACTCTATCCTCAGTGCCCAGAACGGTACCTGGTATCATTCCAGAATGATGGGCACTAATAAAAATCTTTGAAAGAGTGAAAGACTAATGAATTGGTCTGAAACACCACTATCAGGTTGCATTCTTCTTTGATCCATACCTAATTGGCTTAGCTAGCCTATCCATATCAGAAGTGATACATTAATTGAAAAACATTCTCTCTCTTAGTCTTCCTCGTTAAAAAATCAGCCATTATAGTCTAAAGGCTCTCTGACTTCAACAACTATAATTCTATTGCTCTGGGTTTTTTTCCTTCCTAACTGATCTTGCACCAACTTATGCAAGGTAGGGGCGTCTGATACTGTGCTATGCTAATATCTTTCACAGAAGATATCATGGGCCTGATTTGAATGATACTCTGTAGCTTTCCCTAACTTTAAGGGACAAAAATTTACTATCTTGCTCTGGGAGATTATCGACTACTTTTCAAAAAATGGTTTCTGGTCATTCATTTCAAATTCATACACTGAGCAGTTGAGTTAAATTTAGTCTGGTACCTTGCAACAGAATTCAAACTACACATAATGTTGCTATTGACTTATGTTGCTTTTGTAACTACTACATGGAGAGGTTGATCCTGTCGGATCAGTACAGTGATAGACATGAAAACATCAGAGAGTTTGAAAACACACACACACACACACACACACACACACACATACACAGCTTTAATTCTAAGGATTCTAATTAATGTGGAGGTAGACTCAGGCATGGACCTGTTGATTCAAAAGTGTAGCCAAAGTTGTGGACCAATGGTCTAGTTTGTGGATAAGTTAGGACTATGTGTAAGGCAGTTGAAATTGGGGGAGATGTGGACTGGGGCAGACTGCAGCTCTGAGGATAAGCTGAAATGAAGAGATGTAGGTTTCAGGAAAGACCAGGCAGTAAAACATTTCCTACATGGAGAGCACTGACTCCCTCATCAATCACTGAATGCTTCAAGTTATGGTTGTCTAGGACTCTGACAAACTGGCTCTTTTAGGCCTGACTGTGGGCTTCTATGCTTTAAGTCCTAAACATACTTAGTTTGCATCTCTGGCTGTTAAAATGTCCCATAAGACCCCCTTGGTTTCTGTGAGGATGCTGGCATCCTCCTCTGCTTTGAAAAGCTTTCCATGGCTGTTTGACATGGAGTTTTGCAGAATGTTTGTGATTTCGGGAACCCCATAGGCAAACCCAACAGTACTTCATCTAGTACATCTGCTTATCCTTTAGATTCCTCATCTCCAGAGTTGTAGTAGAAGAGTGATTGAGACTAAAGTTCCTGGGAGACGAACCATGAGAGACTATGGACTCTGAGAAACAAACTGAGGGTTCTAGAGGGGAGGGGCGTGGGGGGATGGGCTAGCCTGGTGATGGGTATTAAAGAGGGCACGTAGTGAATGGAGCACTGGGTGTTATATGCAAACAATGAATCATGGAACTCTACATCAAAAACTAATGATGTAATGTATGGTGATTAACATAACATAATAAAATAAAAAAAAAAATAATAAAGTTCCTGGAATCTTGGTCTATTCTAATCTCAGCCCTAACCTATCTTAACTCTAATTTTAAGCTACCAGTAGAAAAGCATTCTTGTGCATTTAGAATTAATGGTTTTTCTCTCTTTTTTTTTTCATTTAACTATAGTTGCGCTTGTGCTCACTCTCATGCTCTCTCTCTCTCTCTAAAATATTATATAAGAATTTTATGTAAGGAATATACTGCCTTCGAAAGTAATCGCACAAAAAAAGGAAGAATATTAAAGTGTATACGGCAGAACAAAATATTAAAAACTCTGTATCAATTATGATACCAGATAAAATGAACACATAATGGGCATTTGTGGTATAATAAAAATATATCTAATCTTTATCCCCAGTTCTTGTTTTTTTTTTTATTATGTTATATTAATCACCATACATTACATCATTAGTTTTTGATGTAGTGTTCCATGATTCATTGCTTGCCCCCAGTTCTTGACATAGAGCTTCAAAAACTCTTGGAATTTTCTGATAATAGGTGTTTCTTTGTTATGGTAATGAGGTGGCAGGGTATGTGCCTGGGGTGCCTATCTGGCTTCAGGAGGAGGGTTGGTCACTAGAAGGATTAACTATGTAATCAGAGAGTTGGAACTTTGGGCCAGCCTAACCTCTGGGGAAGGTAGGGGGGCTGGAGATTGAGTTCAGGCACCTGGCCAATAATTTAATAATTATGCCTAGGTAGTGAAATCCCAATACAAACTTTGGACAAAGCTTCCGAGGAGCTTCCTGGTTGGTGGACATACCAGTGAACTGGGACAGTGGTCCCAATATCACCATTATAGTATATTAAAATATTTCTTTCCACAAAGACCATATTTTAATATAATAGTGACTGAGTCTAAAGTTGTTGGCCATGAATGGAAGACTAAATGTTTGTGTCAATACTTGTATTTACAGGCAAATTTTCTATTAGGATGCTACTTTCTGATATCAATTTTTTGATATTAAGTGGGTGTCTTGAAATATAATTAATTTGTTTATTCTTTCCTGATTCAAAAGTAAACTAACTTGTTGCATAGGGCTTAAGGAAATGGCAGAAGAACTAAATCTCTTGAACTTTTATGAATAATTTCTTTTCTAACCCTTGAGACCATTGAAACACTATTTTTTTAATGTTTTGAATAATTTTTTTATGTTTTCTTTTTCAACTAGTCAAAAAAAAATGAATTTTGCAATCAGATTTTTCACTTTTTATTGTCATGTTTTAGTGTAACATTTTATAATAAAGTACTCTGTACTGTTCTTTAACATAAAATATATAAAATAATAATGGAAAACTTGAAGACTTGAATGCATTAAACATGAACCTTATTCTCCTACTTATTATCTTTCTCTTCAATATTCTTCTTTTTACCCTGGCTTCTGCACAAGAGAGGTTTGGCAGAGATGGAAAAATAATGCAAACCCCGAGGTTTAAAAAAAAGTAGGTTTGTGGCTCCAGGAGTGAGAATGCAAAGTTAACAATTACCATTTCAAATGGAATGATTATCAGCTAGGTATTTTTCTTTAAAAAGCAAGAAAACAGCCCATTTTAAAAATTAAGCACACAAAGAAACTTGAGATAATGAAGGAAAAAAACATATATGTATGTATGCATTTGTATGCCAGAGGGGGTGTGTGTGTGTGTGTGTGTGTGTGTGTGTGTATGAGAGAGACAGAGAAGTAAACAAACATATTTGTCAATGAATTTGAGCTAATGATTAGAAATATTTTGAGCTAAGCTCTTTTCCAAATTATAGAATTGGGCTTGTTTGAATAATAAGAGGAACCACACAGTGGTTTTAAAGTGTGAATTTTGAAATCAAACATCTTGAGTATCTTTTCTGTGTAAATCTGGGCAGTTACATTTCTCAGTTAACCCATCTGTAAAAAATGGGGATATTGTAGTAACTGAGTGAAGATTGCTGATAATATAAAATACCTAGATCACGGGCACCTGTGAATGATAGCTAATTTGAACTGAATGACTTCAGAACTCAAAGTTTGGGCATATAAAGGAAGATGTGAGAGAAATATTTAGGAAAGGAAACTGGATTTTTACAAAGGTTGGTATGGACTATCTATTGAATAGCATGTATTTCCAAGCATGAAAACAAAGGATGGAGTTTGTTTAAAATGACTTTTTAGCATTTCTTTTTTTTAAAATTTTTTATTGTTATGTTAATCACCATACATTACATCATTAGTTTTTGTTGTAGTGTTCCATGATTCATTTTTTGTGCATAACACCCAGTGCTCCATGCAGAACGTGCCCTCTTTAATTTTGTTTTATTTTTTGTTTTTTTCCTGAGCTCTATGTCTCTCTGAGCCTGCCCCACATAGATCATGCTTCTCTAGTGTAATGAGCTCTGCTACATAATCACTATGAATAAGAGGATGTTCTTTTCTACTTCTGATTTTTCAGGGGAATCTTATCAAAATAGTGTAAGAAAGGTTGGAGGAAAAGTCCACTGTCTAATCCACCATTTCTCTGTACACTTCAAGCCATACAATTAAAAAATATTGGAAACGATTTAATTGGGTCTATAGTAGCAGTATGAAATTGTCTCTATCCATTTCTGGGGTTTGATAGGTTATCATCTGTTTGTCTTTGAACTGAGCCATAAGGAATCTGGGTCTTCTGAAGTAGCTATTTCATGCTAAGTTACATTTGAGTGTTAGAAACAGTTATCTTCTGACATTTCCTAAACTGTCCAGTAGTATAACAAAGTCAATGAAAAGATCTTTAAAAATAGTTACCACCCACTCATTTTAGGGGAAATATGTGGAGGAGTAATTATGCTACTCATTTTATTTATTTATTAAGATAATCGATTACCTTCTTGAAACTATTTTTCAAGACAACCACAGTGTTTGGTTATTGTTCATAAAGTGATTTTTTTTGTAGTCTCTTTGTAAAACATCTCAAAATTAAAGTATTTCTTAAGCTGGGACATTTTCCCCAGTTGTAGAAAGAGTGTCAGTGTAGAAAAGCTTATGAGATTTAGTTTTCATGGCATTTGCCAAGTTAAGTGAATCTAAATGTAAAAGTCAGTTAATATTAACTATTCTAAGAAGCAAGCTGAACAAATCTGGGTTTTAGACCTCATCTTAATTACTTTGCAGTTTCTTCTCTTGGCTGTGTTCAACTAAAAACACCATAAGCATTGGCAGCACAAAAAAATAAATCCTCTTCCCTGGACTTAAAATTTCTTAAGTTATCCTATCAACATGGTGTCACAGTTGGGGTTTGTGGACAGTCTTCAGGACATATAAAAGTTTAGCTTCCAGGCTGGGACTAACAGCTTTACCCCTGCATTTAACTTTCTAAAGGTTCATAGTCACTTTCTATCTCTAGTGAATGGAAGGTACTATCATTTTGCAAAGCAATAGTGTGTAAAATATTGATAATCCAAGTTCACCATGCAATTTAAATTTCAGTGTACAAGAATTTTGGTGACAATTTTATTAAATTTTATTTTCCCTAAGAAGTATGTTTGTTTCTTTGTTTTAAATCTGGGCGGTGTCTCCTGTTTTGTTTATTTATGTAACAACATAGTCTGTGTTTGCATGAGTCCAATAAAATCCTCTATTTGAAAATTGGAATGAATTGGAAATGCTTTGGATTTCTGCCTTTAACTAAGAGAGATTTCACTGTGGCTAGATGGCAGAATATACTGGAAGTGTTGAGCTAAACTGACACAAAAATCTTGCTGTA
This sequence comes from Halichoerus grypus, assembly GCF_964656455.1. Lineage (NCBI taxonomy): Eukaryota > Metazoa > Chordata > Mammalia > Carnivora > Phocidae > Halichoerus > Halichoerus grypus. The sequence goes on from NC_135714.1 coordinate 189,545,500, forward strand.
ACTCATACACACCTGACCATCTCACTTCTGGTTTCTTTTTTTTTTCTTTTTCAATGATATAATTTTCTGACTTTCTGTAAACATATTACTCACAATAAAATGCAAAGACATAAATCAGAAATACAAAATGAAGCAGGAGAGGCCAGGAGTACATTAATCACGTGTGGCGCAAGGTGCTCTAGCAAAGTACTTGAGAATTGATTAGATCTTGGCTTTGTTGTGTATCAGCCCAAGGCTGTATAAAGGCCAGGGACTTGAATGCTTCTGTGGTCTCTTCTGCCAACATGTGGATAAGAATACAAAACTCCCTGAGATTAAATGTGATTATAACAATATTACCTATGGATTATTAAGATGTTATTGTTTGCTTAGGCACTGTTATAAATCTTTGTGTCAATTAATTTTCACAATATCCATGTGAGGTGGGTACTATTATTACCCTCATTTTACAGATAATGCATTTGAGGTGCAGGAACCTTAAGAAACCACACCAATACTACTCCACAAATAAGGAACATCCTGGAAATCCCCCTTCTGGAGGAGTCTCCCTATCTCACCAGGTCTTAGCTGTGTGGAAGGGGAGTTAAAGAGGCAGAAGCTTGGGGTGCCTGGGTGGCTCAGTCCATTAAGTATCTGCCTTTGGCTCAGGTCATGATCTCAGGGTCCTGGGATCCAGCCCCGTGTAGGGCTCCCTGCTCAGCGGGGAGTCTGCTTTTCCCTCTCCCTCTGCTCCTCCCCACTGCTCGTTCTTTCTCTCTCTCTCTCTCAAATAAATGAATAAAATGTTAAAAAAAAAAAAAAGGCAGAAGCTTTACCTAGTGGCTGCCACGTTGGAACTATAAGATCCAGCCCGAGCCAGGTCCGCTGCCTCTACCAGACCTACCGTTCATCACAGGATGATAAGAGCATTGGTGAACAAAAGCGTCCACACTGTTTCCAGGTGCTGGCTCTGGATAACTTTCGAGTGCTCCTGAAACTGAAGCCCAAACTGACACCCAAAATACAGAAAGTGTTTAGAAGAAATCATACACCGTTTTAAAGAAGCAAAAATTGTGAAAAAGTACAAAAAATCCAAAAATATATGGAAGACTCGTAAAACACACAATAGAACCGTTAAACATTGTGGTAAATGTAGAAGCTTTCTGTCAGCGTTGAAGAGCCGCCCTACCGCTCCTACAAGTAAACTCAGCCTGAGGACTCCAAGTTCTTCAAACCTAAATAATGGTATGTTTGGTTCCAAAAGCAAGAACCCAGCACTAATTTTCAGAATACCTGCAGCTGGAGAGTCAGCACCCACTTGTTCCTGAAAGAATGTGAGCAAAACAAAGAAACACTTCTCTCCACTAAAAATGTTGCTTAGTCAGAGCGAATGTCAAAAGAATCCAAATGCGTATTTCAGACATTTTTTATCTTCTCCGTAAAGGACAGGCTGTGAAAAAAAGAAATGTTTAATGCAATTTCTGAAACTAAAAAAACAGTTTTTTTAAAAACACTTGTATTCTTTCAATACATGGAAACTAGATCTAAGGGCAAACTTCTCCTGTCATCCTTCAGTGTTTATGGAGAAAATACCCATTAGAGTTAATAACTGAAACCTGCCTATCTCACAGAGTGGTTGTGAGGATCAAAACTACATGAAAGGTCATCATAAGTAGTGAAGATTATATGGACATTGAAAAACAAAAACAAAAACTCAGGCAGTCTGTCTTCAGCACCCTATTCCTAGATGTCGCTAAGGTTCCCTCAAAATGTACATAAATGCACCAGCGGCAAAATAATGTGAAATGTTCGTTTTCTTTCTTCTCTTATTAGTCCAGAATGTTTATATTTGTTGGCATTATTTGTCTTGGGAACTTGGAAAATTAATGGAGGATCACTTGGTCCCCACTGTGCGGGACCAGGCTCAACTCTCTACCCTCAACTTTCCATCTAAGGGGTCTCCAGGCCGCTCTAGTGTAGAGTCATGCTAGAAAGGGATTTCATCAACTAATTCCCATTATTTTTTTTTCCTTTGCTTTGCTTTATTTAAATTTTTGAGGGGTATTTTTTATTGTTTTTTTAGAGAGAGAGTGAGAGTGCGTGCTGGAGTGGGGTAGGGGGAGGGGCGGAGGGAGAGAGAGAATCTTAAGCAGGCTTCAAGTCCAGCTCTGAGCCCATTGCAGGGGCTCTATCCTGTGACCCTGAGATCATGACCTGAGTCAAAATCAAGAGTCCGACGCTTAACCAACTGAGCCACCCAGGCACCCTGAAGCAACAATTTAGTCCCTACATGTAAAATGAAGTAAAACACAGGCACAAACCTATATAATTTTCTTTAAATGGTGTGTTTTTCCCCCTCAGTAATACAAATTTCTCAAGTTGCAAGTGATAAAAAACACGTCCTAACACCTTGACAGTTTTGAAGGCTATGAACCACTTTATAAAGGCCAGAAATCTGAAAATGTATGTAATGGGTCAGAATAATGGCATTTCTAGGAATACTTCTATCTCTGAGTTAGGTACAGAGGGATATGTTGTTCAGGACACCATTTCCCACTTTGATAATGATTTTAAAGACTAATCTACGAACCCTCCTAAAACTTTATTTTTGTTTTAGCTTATTATTATTTTCTTCCCAGTGTAACTTCTTTTTTCTCCCCCTTAGGTCTTATTATTTTATTTTTAATTTTTTTTAAAGATTTTATTTATTATCTTTAGAGAAAGTAAGCAAGAGTGAGAGCATGAGTGGGGGGAGGGGCAGAGGGAGAAGCAGACTCCCCGCTGAGCAGGGAGCCAGATGTGGGGCCCCATCCCAGGACCCTGGGATCAGGACCTGAGCCCAAGGCAGATCCTTAACCAACTGAGCCACCCAGGCGCTCCTATTTTTAAAATTTCTAACAGCTTTATTGAGGTATAATTGCTATACCAAGAACTACACACATTTCCTGTGTACTGTTGAATGAGTCTGGACTTATGCAAATACCCGTGATACCATCACCACAGTCGGGGGCAAACATCCGACACTTCTCAAAGTTTCCTTGTGTTCATTTTTGGTTTTGTTTCATTAACATGTGCTCTACCCCCAGCCAAAGCTCTTGAATAAGTTATTAACCCTCATAGCTTAAACTTTGTCACTTTCTATTGTGCTCAGTACACACTCAGTATAGTGTGGCTTTCACACTTGCCCTGCCCAGCTGCCACCATTGACCCCTTTGTTGGCAAAGCTGTGAGCATTTCCCAATCTTAACTTACCATACTCAAACACCACTTAGGACTTAAATACTTTGGCAGCATTTCTTTGGGGCAACTCACTGCTCCAATGTGGCTGTTACCCAGTCTGACAACCATCTTTTTCATCTTTACTTTAAAGCCTCCTGTCTTGCCCACACACTTAGTGTGTCCCATAAATCTGCCTTAGCATCATTTTCTCATCGCCTTTTTTGATCATATATGAAGGTAAGGAATAATTTTTATTTATTCCTAACATTTCAGTTACTACCAATATCAGTTTTTAATCAATTTGAGGCTTATGGATCCCTTTAAAAATTGGATAAAAGTTAAGAGCTTTTCTTCCAACAAAAAAGCACACTGACACTTAATTTTGAAATCTAAGTCAGGAGGCTCATAGACTTAATGAAATCCAAAGCCACAAAGATAAAAACTTGATCTACATCCATTCCTCTAAGTCACTTCTATAACTTGGTTGTTGTAAATAATGTTTAAATAAACATGAGGGTACTCTGCTAAGTGAAATAAGTCAGACAGAGAAAGATAAATACCATATGATTTCATTTATATGTGGAACCTGAAAAATAAAATAAATGAACAAACAAACGAAAACAGAATCATCAATATAGAGAACCAGCTGGTTGGTTTGCCAGAGGCAGGGGGATGGGCAAAATAGATGAAGGGGATTAAGTACAAACCTCCAGTTATAAAATAAATAAGTCATGGGGATTAAAAGTACAGTTTAGGGAATATAGTCAATTATATTGTTAATAATGTTGCATGGTGACAGAAGGTAACTACACTTGTGCGCATTGCATAATGTCCAGAATTATCAAATCACTGTGCTGTACATCTGAAACTAATATAATGTATGTCAACTACACCTCAATAAAAATAAATAAATGAAAATATATAGGAAGGAAGGAGATAAGGAATTAATAAAACAACTACGGGGTATTCTCCAACTTTTCTATAAACCACTTTAAGACTTACAAAACAACTCGAAGGAGAAATAATAAATAAAATAAAAGCCCTGATCTATATATTGATGATAGGAAAATCTATATTTATAAGTCTGTTCAGATCTCTTTTCTGAGCTTTAATATAGTCATTTGTAGCTATAAATTTCCGCTATGAGCATTGCTTTAGCTATAGGTCTTCTAAATGTTGGTAAATTGCATATTTATTTTCCATTCAACTCAAAGTGTATTCTAATTTTTTTAAGTTATCACTGAGATCTCTTCTTTGACCTATTGGTTATTAGGAAGGTATTGTTTCATTTCCATGTATTTGTGAATTTCTCAAATTTCTTTGTTACTGATTTCTAATTCAATTGCATTACACTTAGTGAAGAACATACCTTGTGTGACTTTAATCTCTTTAAAATTGTTGAAGCTTGTTTTATGGCCTAACAGATGGTCTATACTGGGAGAATGTTTCATTTGAAAAATCTGTATTCTTTTGTTGTTGAGTGGAGTTCTCTATAGATGTCTGATAGGTCTAGGGAGTTTATAGCGTTCTTCAAATCTTGCATTTCCTTTGATCTTTTTCCTAATTATGTTATCCATTACTGAAATAGATTTTAGCATCTCCAATTGTTTTACTTTCCAATTCTGTCAGTTCTTAATTCATGTACTCTGGTACATGAATATATAAGTACTCACCTCTAATGGATTGACCTTTTATTGTTATGAAATGTCCTTTTTAATCTCTAGTTATAATTTATGTCTCAAGTTTATTTTGTCTGATATTAGTATAGCTACTTCAGCTCTATTTTATTTTATTTTATATTATTTTATTTTTTTAAAGATTTTATTTATTTATTTGAGAGAGAGAGCACATGAGAGGGGGGAGGGTCAGAGGGAGAAGCAGACTCCCTGCTGAGCAGGGAGCCCGATGCGGGACTCGATCCTGGGTCTCCAGGATCATGACCTGAGCCGAAGGCAGTCGCTTAACCAACTGAGCCACCCAGGCGCCCTACTTCAGCTCTATTTTAGTTACTGTTCGCATGGTATATATTTTTCTATCCTTTTACTTTCAATCTATTTGTGTCTTTGAATCTAAAGTGTATCTCTAATAGCATACTGTTGGATTTTTTTCTTTAAATCTCCCAATGTCTGCCTTTGGACTGCAGTTTTTAATCCCTTTACATTAATGTAATTACTGATAAGCAGTATTTATGCCTGCCATCTTGCTGTTTGTTTTCTACATGTCTTATATCATTCCTCAGCTTTAAGTCCTATATTTTATAGCCTATGCATCAGACTCACTTATAGATAACATAGAAAACATAAACATATCCAAAGCTGAATGGATATTGACTTCCATTAGGTTCTTTCTTCTATGTTTACTATCTCGAGGAAGGCTAACATTATCCATTCAATTATATGAAGAATCTAATTGCCATTGGTTAATTTCCATCTTTACTCACCTCATCCAATGACTCCCAAATGCCTACAAATACTATCTCCTGAATGACTCTTGAATTCATGTAATTTTCTTGATTCCTTCCCCCACTCAGTTCAGGCCACCATCAAAGCTAAGTGGTGCTCCTCCTCCTGCCTTCTCTCTCTACAGTCCAGTCTCAATTCTGTAGCTAGATTGACATTTCTAAAAAGCAAATATGATCATGTTAGCTTACAAATCTCAGAGGCTCCCCATTGCTCTGACCTTTACAGTCTTTAGCATGCTTTTCAAGACTTTGCCTAACTTAGTCCCCTTTTACTTCTCAGTTGCCATCTCTCACACCTTGAACACTGGTCCTGACAAGCCAAACTTCTTTTCATCAGCTGAACGTAGCCTGCTCTCACCTATGGCTTTCTGTTAGAAACACATTTCTTTCCTCTTCTTCTTTATCTAGCTAGTTCCTACCATTGTTTAAGGTCCCTAAAAAAAATCCCCTGATACCACAATTTGAATTATCTTCTTCTAATATTTATTTCAATAGAAACCTGTACTATTCTAATCATATCACTAACATCAATTTTATTTCAAATTTTTATTTAATTCTAGTTAGTTAACATATAGTGTAATATTGGTTTCAGGAGTAGAATTTAGTGATTCATCACTTACATATAACACCCAGTGCTCAACACAACAAGTGCTCTCTTTAATACCCATCACCTATTTAGCCCATCCCCCCACACACACACCTCCCCTCCAGCAACCCTCAGTTTGTTCTCTATAGTTAAGAGTCTCTTATCATTTGCTTCCCTCTCTCTTTTTTCCCTTCCCTATGTTCATCTATTTTACTAGCATCAATATTTTTAAATTCTATTTCTTCTAGTCCCCAAATAATCAAGTTCCATGAAAACAGAGACTTCTGAAATTTGGGGTTTTTTTAAAAGTCTTTATTTAAATTCCAGTTAAGGTACAGTGTAATACTAGTTTCAGGTTACAATATATTGAGTCAACAATTCCATACAGCACCTGGTGCTCATCACAACAAGTGCACTCCTTAATCCCCATCCCCTATTTCACCCATCCCCCTATCTACCTCCCCTCTGGTAACTATCAGTTTGTTCTCCATAGTTAATGGATAACAAACTGATAAATTTATCCATTTATCAGTAAACTGATAAATTTATCCATTTATCAGTTGATGGACACTTGGGTCATTTCCATAATTTGGCTACTGTAGATTAAGCTGCTATAAACCCTGGGCTGCATGTATCCCCTTGTATTTATATTTTTGTATTCTTTGGGTAAATACCTAGTAGTACAATTGCTGGATAGTAGGGTAGTTCTATCTTTAACTTTTTGAGGAACTTCCATACTGTTTTCCAGAGTGACTACACCAGTTTGCATTTCCACCAGCAGTGCAAGAGGTCCACGTCCTCACCAAAACCTGTTGTTTCTTGTGTTGTTGACTGTAGCCATTCTGATGTGTGAGGTGATATCTCATTGTAGTTTTGATTTGTATTTCCATGATGATCAGTGATGTTGAGCATCTTTTTATGTGTCTGCTGGCCATTTGTATGTCTTCTTTGGAAAAAAAAATGTCTATTCATGTCTTCTGTCCATTTTTAATTGATTACTCATTTTGGGGCTGTTGACTTTTATGAGTTCTTAATATTTTTTGGATACTAATCCTTTATCAGATATGTCATTTGCAAATATCTTCTCCCATTCCATAGTTTGCCTTTTAGGTTTTTTGATTGTTTTCTTTGCTGTGCAGAAGTTTTTTTTATTTAATGTAGTCCCAATAGTTTATTTTTGCTTTTGTTTCCCTTGCCTCAGGAGACCTATCTAGAAAGAAGTTGCTACGGCCAGTGTCAAAGAGGTTACTGCCTGTGTTCTCCTCTAGGATTTTGATGATTTCAGGTGTCACATTTAGGTCTTTAATCCATTTTTAGTTTATTTTGTGTATGGTGTAAAAAAGTGGTCCAGTTTCATTCTTTTGCATGTTGCTGCCCAGTTTTCCCAACACTGTTTGTTGAAGAGACTGTCTTTTTTCCATTGGATATTCTTTTCTGCTTTGTTGAAGATTAATTGATCTTATAGAGTTCATTTCTGGGTTTTCTATTGTGTTCTACTGATCTCTGTGTCTCTTTTTGTGCCAGTACCATACTGTTTTGATCACTACAGCTTTGTAATATAACTTGAAGGCCAGAATTGTGATGTCTCCAGCTTAGCTTTTCTTCTTCAAGGTTGCTTTGGCTATTTGGGGTCTTTTGTGATTCCATACAAATTTTAAGATTGTTTGTTCTAGTTCTGTGAAAAATGCTATTGGTATTTTGATAGGGATTGCATTAAATGTGTAGATTGCTTTGGGTAGTAGAGATATTTTAACAGCATTTGTTCTTCCAATCCATGAGCATGGAATGTCTTTGTGTTGTCTTTAAATTCTTTCATCAGTGTTTTATAGTTTTCAGAGTACAGGTCTTTCGCCTCTTTGGTTAGGTTTATTCCTAGATATCTTCTTGTTTTTGGTGTGATTGTAAATGGGGTTGATTCCCTAATTTCTCCTTCTGCTGCGTCATTACTGATGTATAGAAATGCAACAGATTTCTATACATTGATTTTGTATCCTGCAACTTTACTGACTTCATGTATCAGTTCTAGCAGTTTTTTGGTAGAATCTTTTGGGCTTTCTATATAGAATATCATGTCATCTGCAAATAACAGAAGTTTTACTTCTTCCTTGCTGATTCAGATGCCTTGTGTTTCCTTTTGTTTTCTGATTGCTGTGGCTAGGACTTCCAGTACTATGTTAAATAACAGAGGTGAGAGTGGGCATCCCTGTCTTATTCCTGACCTTAGGGGAAAAGCTCTGTTTGTGCCCATTGAGGATGGGCAAAATATAGAGCTTTGGGTTTTTCATATATGGCTTTTATTATGTTGATTCCCTCTAAACCTAACCTATCGAGGGTTTTTATCATGTATAAATGTTGTCCTTTGTCAAATGCTTTTTCTGCATCTACTGAAAAGATCATATGGTTCTTATCCTTTCTTTTGTTAATGTGGTGTATCACATTGATTGATGTTGAATATTGAACCACTCTTTTAACTCTGGAATAAATCCTACTTGATCTTGGTGACTGATTTTTTAAATGTATTTTTGGATTTGGTTTGCTAGTATTTTACTGAAAATTTTTGCATCCCTGTTCATCAGGAATATTGGCCTATGATTCTCTTTTTTAGGGGACTCTTTATCTGGTTTTGGTATCAGGGTAATTCTGGCCTCATAGAATGAATTTGGAAATTTTCCTTACTTTTCTATTATTTGGGATAGTTTGAGAAGAATAGGCATTAACTCTTCTTTAAATAATTGGTGGAATTCACTTGCGAAGCCATCTCACCCTGGACTTTTGTTAGTTGGGAGTTTTTTGATTACTGATTCAGTTTCTTTGCTGGTTATTTGTCTGTTCAAGTTTTCTATTTCTTCCTGTTTCAGTTTTGGTAGTTTATATGTTTTGAGGAATTTATCAATTTCATCCAGGTTGTCCAATTTGTTGGCATATAGTTTTTCATAATATTCTCTTATAATTGTATTTCTGTGGTGTTGGTAGTTATTTCTCTTCTCTCATTTGTGATTTTATTTATTTGGGTCCTTTCCCTTTTTGTTTTGATAAGTCTGGACTAGAAGTTTATAAATTTTATTGATTTTCTTCTTCTTTTTTTAAGATTTTATTTATTTATTTATTTATTTGAGAGAGAGCACTAGTTGGGGGGAGGGGCAGAAGGAGAGGGAGAGGCAGACTCCCCCCTGAGGAGAGCCCAATGACATGGAGCTCCATCCCAGGGCCCCGGGATCATGACCTGAGCTGAAGGCAGACACTTAATGGACTGAGCCACCCAGGCACCCCTTTATTGATTTTTTCAAAGAACCAGCTCCTGGTTTCATTGATCTGTTCTATTGTTTTGTTTTGTTTTTTTTAATTTCTAAATTATTTATTTCTGCTCTAATCTTTATTATTTCCTTCCTTCTGCTGATTTTAGGCTTTGTCATTCTTTTTCTAGCTTCTTTAGGTGTAAGGTTAGGTTGTATATTTGAGATTCTTCTTGCTTCTTGAGGTAGGCCTGTATTGCTATAAACTTCCCTCTTAGGACCACTTTTGCTGCATCCCAAAGGTTTTGGACAGTTGTATTTTCATTTTCATTTGTTTCCATGTATTTTTTTTTATTTCTTCTTTGCTTTCCTGGTTAACCCATTCAGTGTTTAGTAGCAAAAATTTTATTTTTAAATATTCCTGTAGCACATCCCCTAGGACCTAATAGTCAACAAGTATTTATTGAATAAATGAATGGATGTCTCACTTGTCCTTAATATGTCATTTTGAACCTATCATCCATAAATTGTTGAACTTTTGAAAACAATTGGGTTTAACATTTCAGTTTGTACTGATTCCAAGAAAGAAACAAGTATTCAATTTTTATTAAAATCTATAACATAGGACGCCTAGGTGGCTCAGTTGGTTAATTGTCTGCCTTCATCTCAGGTCATTCATGATCCCAGGGTTCTGGGATGGAACCCAATGTGGGGCTCCCTGTTGAGCAGGGAGCCTCTTCTCCCTCTCCCTCTGCCATCTCCCCTGCTTGTGCTTTCTCTCTCTCTCTGTGTCAAATAAATAAATAAAATCTTAAAAAAATAAAACCTATAACATATCTTCTTACCTCCTCAACTTTGAAATTTAAGTCTTACCTCAAAATTTGACAGCCATTTCAACATTAAATAAGAATTCCCAATTTTGGGGCACCTGGGTGGCTCAGTCGTTAAGCGTCTGTTTTTGGCTTAGGTCGTGATCCCAGGGTCCTAGGATCGAGCCCTGCATCAGGCTCCCCGCTCTGCGGGAAGCCTGCTTCTCCCTCTCCCACTCCTCCTGCTTGTGTTCCCTCTCTCGCTGTGTCTCTCTCTGTCAAATAAATAAATAAAGTCTTTAAAAAAAAAGAATTTTGAATTTCATTATTATTCTAGTGTTTTTCTTCCTCTAATTCTGTTATAACTTTATCAAAGTATAGGTTCCTAGTAATCCATGTGAGAAGAGATCATTTTTGCATGAGGTACATAGCACACTACATATACCCTGTAATTGTTCCAGTGACATAAAATTACAATGTATAGTATGATATAAAGTTTTCAATATACAGTGTGATATAAAGCCTATCAAGCCCCTTTCCTGGGAGGTTGGAGGCCATTATTCATATAGGAGTGTCATTCTCCTTAAATGCATTAGAATACACTTTTCCACAGTGAAATACATGTAACCCTCAGAAACAAATCCTCAAAAGACCTGACCTTCATAAACCTGGCAGTCCACTTTTAAGTATATTTTTAATTATTTGTAATTAGAAAATGAAGAATAAAATTTCAGTCCTCTAAATCAATCTTTCTGAAAACGTTATCTGAGGACTACCTGAAAAGTCACCTGGGGGATTTGTTTAAAATCCACATTTATAGAAAAAAACTCAAATTTATGGGCCATGTATAAAAACTATAGTAGCATGGGCTACCAATGACCAGTGTTTTGTAATATTAGCAGAGAGGACAATCATTTAACAGTGTAGATCTAATATGAAGCTACTCTTTAAATATAACTCTGTAGTGTATAGTAGGATTTATCTTTGAAATACTTTTATTTTTAATAATTTACTACAATTAATTTTCATAAATTTCATATCACCTTATTTGAAAAATATAACAAAATGCCCTGTGATGTATAAAAGTTAAAAACAAAAGAATATAGACATACTTTGTTTCAGCAAACACTCAGTGTTTGGACAAAAACAAATCATTTGAGGCACATCATTGTCTTTTGAGATTTGTTTACTGAAAGCATATACTTTTCATTTAGAATACAATTTGTGAAATTCAGTTAAGCAACTTAATGAAAAGTGCATTGTCATTTATAAATTGAAGTTAAAAGCTTTTTTGTCTTATTTTCTAGAAACAAAACACATCATACTAATTTATTATTTTATTTTATTATTTTTAATTCCATTATAGTTAATATACAGTATTATATTAGTTTCAGGTGTATGATATAGTGAATCAATAAACAAATTTGGTTTTATAAAAGCAAATAGCATATTTAACTTACTCTATATTTTATGTATATTCCTGTATTAGTGTTATATGTTAATATGTGCATATATAGGCATCTTACAGCATCAAATGATACAAAGCCATTTTTAAATGGTATAATAATATGCATTTATAGTTCAGTCTGCATAGTGTTCAAGGTTTTAGACCTTTCTTTTCTTTTTCTCTTCTTCTCTTTCTTTCTTTCTTTCTAGTTTGCTGAATTTAAATTTTACTATTTCTGCTATGGACTAGAAGGATATAAAATACCTTGGGGGGAAACTGCAAAAGAAAATATTACTCCCTGTAAAATATGAATACCTGTGTGGCCTCTCAGGTATAGGAAATACATTTATTGTGGGTTAGTCTTTTCCCAAAGGGGGGTGGACTATAGCAATAACTGGCAGGAACAATGGATAGCTATTTAATTGTTTTATGGTAGTTCTGGAAAATGGCTGCCTTCTCATCTTAAAATCAGAGGACACACTATAAAAAAGGCTAGTTCCCTTGGCAAAGGTCCTCTCATTTCATTTACTCCTTTTCCTCTGTTGAATACTTAAAATAAATAGAATAGCAAGTCTGGGAATAGACTTTCTATATTTCTGCTCCCTCTGTTGGAACAATGCAGAGACTAAAATTTCTATAGTGTATATAGGAGATAGGACTTTCAAATCTGTTATGAAGACTATGACTTTCTTATTGTTGCAGAAAATCATCATAATAGAAGTTATCAGATGCTTACAATGTCAGACCCTGTTTCCTGTGCATTACATATAAAACTCCACTTAATATTCACAATGAACCTGCAAGATAGATTCATATTACTGTCCTCAAATGAGGAAAATAAAACTCAGAGAGATTATATCACTGGTATCAAGGCTTTAAGCTAATAAATCATAGTTCAAGTACTCACCTTAGATTTGTCTGACTCTAATACCTGTGTTATTTAAAATTATTTCCAAAATCTTTTTTTCAAAATTTTGCAATACTAAATTCTACATTAGTGATTTTATGTGTCTGTCAAGGTAGAAGAGTGGTTCATAGATAATTTCCATTATTTTGAAGGTGACAATGTGTTATAAATATACCAGACTGAAAATAGATTATTCAGCTGCTGTGTAAAGAGTGGAACTGAGTAATGTAGGTTCTATCCCTGTCACAACCGTTTTTGTTTTGTTTTGTTTTGTTTTGTTTTGTTTTGTTTTTTTGCAAAGGATGAGTTTATGAGCCTTAACATTCTCTTTAGGAACATCTTTTTAGAATTTTAGATTATACAACTATAAAGCAGAATCTTGCTGAAAACATTATTCCTTTTTATTTTGTCATTATTTTACTGAATTTTAACTATTTCACATGTATATTGGTTTATACTATTTATTCTTTGGAATGCTAGGTAGGTGCCTGGGTTCTGGCTTAGCCATCAATCTCTCTGCATATAAAACTATCACCTGACAAAAATTTTCTTCTTTGGTCCCACTTCAGTCAAGTTCCTTGGAGTTCTCTGCTCCACTAAGCCCAACCTCAGGCTTCAGTCTTTGTCCTTGTAGAGTCAGTTTTAGCAAAAATCCTATTAAATCAGTTTAGAGAGAATCCCTACCCTCCAACATCTGGTAACTCTGGATATCTGACCAAATTCCTCACCATCCCCAGGTGATGTCTGATCATCTTGGCTTGACTTCATCCTATTAGGTCATTTGAGCAAGAATTAGCCTACACTCTCAATAATTTTCCATCCACTCTCTCCCTCTTAACTCTGCTCCTTTTCTAACAATCCCTACTTTTTCTTGTTGTATTTGGGGTTGAGGCCAATCTCTCTCCCCTGGTGCGAAACCCCATTGCAGTAATGTTTTTGAATGGAGTCTTCCTCACTATCTTTAACAGGAGTCAGATTTTTTTTTTTTTTTAAACAACATCAAATTAGCTTTATCACAAACTTACTAAAAAGAAATCAACACAGTCCATGAAAATCCCCTCAGGATTCAGACAAGTGACTAATTAATCTTTATCACTCTAAATTTTATTAGCAACCTGACTCTTAAGATAACATGGACAGCAAAAAGTGATCTTATTATGAGACTAACTGAGAATTTGATAGGAAAACCATGTTTTCCAATTGAAGTAACAGCAACAAAAAACTTTCTTTTATTAGCAAGCTAATTAATAAAATGCAGAGACTAAATTTTCTATAGTGTGTGTAAGAGCAGGCAAAGAATGGCATAAATTACTTGAAAAGTCCTCTTTTAAGTTATTTAAATGTAATATATAGATAAGGGAATCAAAGCTAGTGGGGTGTATAATAAAACCTTTTGTGATGTGAACAAGGCTGCCGCTCACACAGTGTGCAAAGTTAGTCTCTAAGGGAAAAGAGGGTAAATTTGTTTGGGACAAGGACCTTAAACTAAGAAATTGTGACCTCTGCTTTTTTTTTCTTTTTGACATTCAGTGAGTTTCTCATTGAAGTCATGCCTAGGGTTTACCAAAATCTCTAGTTCCACTTTTTATCTTTACCCAGGTATTGCCGAGGCAGGAAACAAGTAATAGACTATTGTTGAACTAGTCTTCATTAGTGACACCATATAGCTGTTTCAGAAATATCACCAATAGTAGAGTGATAAGACATTAATGTTTGGAGACCTACAAGCCTAACTTGCTTTGGTTAAGTAAACCCCAAAGATGTGGGAGCAGATTTTTAAGTCAGGAGGTAATTAGTCTATATCTCTATCTTCATCTCTATATTGATTTATATCTAAAATTTATGAAAAATGTATTTCAGAAGTGGTTTAAGCGATTAATTAGAAAAATGAAATCAAAATATTATCACTCAATGGTGAGATTACAAGTAGTATTTTTGCTTCATTTTAATTTCCATATTTCCCAAATTTTCTACAGAGAAGGCATATGGCTTTTGTTTTGAATATATGAGTGGTCAAGCAAAAGAACAAAGATTATAAAAAGATTTACACAACAAAATTAGCTAGATTGATCAAATAGATATCATACCCAGTTCTTTTGAATCCCTCATGTATCACTTAAGAAACTTGACAAAGATATTTTATAAACAAATTTTGCTAAATGTCAATTGACTTCTATCTCTAACAACCAGTGAAATTAGGTTAAATTCTGTAACAGAAATATAATAACATATGTCTAGATAATCCACAAATTTAAGAAGTCATAGGGCGCCTGGGTGGCTCAGTTGGTTAAGCGACTGCCTTCGGCTCAGGTCATGATCCTGGAGTCCCTGGATCGAATCCCGCATCGGGCTCCCTGCTCAGCAAGGAGCCTGCTTCTCCTTCTGACCCTCCCCCCTCTCACGTGCTCTCTCTCTCTCATTCTCTCTGTCTCAAATAAATAAATAAAATCTTCAAAAAAAAAAAAATTTAAGAAGTCATAATCAAAAGTAGAAAATATTTAGAACTAGATAATATATACATTTAAATATATAATACTAAATATAAAAACTCAGTATGCAGCTAAAATAGTACTCAGAAGTTCATGGCATCAATTGCGTATTATCAAAGATGAGATGCTAATAATTAATGAACTAAACCTACAATTTAAGAAATGTGAAAAAGTAATAGAATGGAAATAATATAACTGAGATCAATTACTAAGAATATAAAAATTGGTCCTATGAATAGATTAACATATTAACATATATTTGTTGAAAGCATAATTAATATTAGAAAAGAAAAAGAAATAATTACATATATGGTATCACAATCAACCAACATCATCAATTTTAACTAACAAATATGAAATCTTGATGAAATATATAAATCTTAGTTTCTAGAACAGATGATGTAAGAATAAGTTCTCTTGCCACTTGTGAGGTATATCAAACATTTGAGGAATAATATGTAATCTTTACCCATTAAATAAATTATAAAAGATTGGAAAGAAAAAACAGTCTTTCTTTAACCATAATATAATTGTGTAGAAAACCTAAAGGGATTTATAGGCAAATTATTAAAGTAATAATAATGTTTAGAATGATTAGTGAAAATAAATCAACATAAAATGTATTTTACAAAGCAACAATGTAACTTTAAAGTTTCCATTTAGAAGATTAAAAATTTAGTGTGTATTTAAAAATACGATGTATAATACCTATAAAAAAGTTAAACTTCACTAAAAGATACTAAGAAGACCCATTGTAAATAAATGAGAACATATACCAGGTTCATAGTTTGAAAGATTAAATGAATAAGTTTCAAATTTCCTAAAATGTTTCTATATATAATAGAATCAAAGTTCAATAAGTTTTCAGTGTAATTTCATAAGCTGAATATGTAAAGTATATAGAAATATAAGCATCCACGAATAGTCAAAATCCTCTTGAAGAATACTAACAAGGTGAGAAAGGTTGCTTTATCACATGTCAATATATTATAAAGCAACAGTGATTATGACAATACAGTAATGAAAAGTTAATAGTAGAATAATGCAAAAACAATTAAAAAGCCAAGAAATGAATAAATATGGGCATGTAATTTAAGACTGATAAGGTGCAGATCTATAGGTAAATGATGGACTTTTTAATAAATGGTAATGGGATAATTAGTGAGGCACATGGCAAAGGAAGGAAAGGAAGGAAGGATAAAAGACGGGGAAGAAAGTGGGAGAGGACAAGGGAGAGGGAGAATGAAACTGAGCAAGAAAGATGAAGGGAAGAAGTGAGGAAAGGAGAAAGAGGGGCAGAGTGAGAGAAAAAAAGAATTGGATTCCTGCTTCATGCGACACACAAAAATTAATTTTAAGAAGGCTAAAGGCATAAAGGTGAAAGTACCTTTTGATCTAGAAGTAGGAAATATTTTTAAGCATAATACAAATAAAGCACAAACCATAAAGTAAAAAACTGACTATGGTGTATTAAGTGTATTTGCTTATCAAAGGGTATCATAAAGAGAAGGAAAGAAGATGAAATTAGAATATGTTTACATTTGATAAAATTTACAAAGGACTGATATTCAAAATATAAAGAGATTCTCAATCAATAAGGAAAGGAAGAGAAACAATTTTAAAATAGGCAAAAGAAAAGAATATCATAGTTGAGAAAACAATAGAAGGATGATAAATAAAAAACAATGCCAAGTCTCTAGTAAACTGGAAAAATGTGAAATAAAGCTATAATTACATAATCAATTAACTTTCACTAGATGCACCATAATTAGACGGTGTGTTTGAGGCAGAGATGAGAATAAGGCATTCCTTAAGTCTCCCCTGTAACTATTTTAAATATGTTAAATAAAATGGAGGAAATGAAGTAAAGAATAATTGTGTTATGGGGGTAGAATTGTAAGGAAGAAACAGATATGCTAGAACTAAAAAATACACATAACTGATATTAAGAACTCACTGGATGCATTTAACAGCAGAGTGAACACAGCAGAAGATGAGATTAATAAACTCAAAAGCAAGTTGGTAAAAATATCCAAACTCAGTACAGAGTAGAAGAACAGAAAAGAATGAAAAGAACAAAACATAGCATAAGCGATACTAAGATTTATGGTTGAAATGTCTGATACATATGTAATATGAAAAAGAATGGAAATGAATAGAGGAGAAAGATAATAGCAATATTTATAGAGATAAAGGTCTTAAAACACGAAATGCATGAGTTTGTGAAGTTCAGCAACTCTCAAGCAAAATAAATACAAATAAAACCATACATGGGCACATCACAGTAAAACTACTATAATTCAGAAATAAAGAGAAATATCTTAAAGGCATTCACAGGAAAAAAAGAGCATCATCTTTAAAAGAGTGATGGTAAGATTGACAGCTGAATTCCAGTAAGTTATATAACCCAGAAGCAATGAAATGATATCTCTAATGTGCTAAAAATAATACATATATATGGTCAAACTAGAAGTCTATATCCTGTCAAAATGTCCATCAAAAATGAAGGCTAAATAATGACACTTTTAGAAATTAATACTTGAGAGACTTTTACCATCAGATCTGAATTTCCAAGAAATACTACACAAAGTCATGCTGAAGGAAAAAGATCTCAGATGGAAAGACAGAACTCACTCTGAGAAACAAACTGAGGGTTTTAGAGGGGTGGGGGGTGGAGGGATGGGTTAGCCCAGTGATGGGCACTAAGGAGGGCACGTATTGCATGGAGCACTGGGTGTTATACACAAACAATGAATCATGGAACACTACGTCAAAAACTAATGATGTACTGTATGATGACTAACATAACATAATAATAAAAAAAAAATGTTTGGTATAACTTGCCTGGGGTGGGGGGAAGGAAAGACAGAACTCCAGAAATGAATAAAAAGCACCAAGAAGGATAAATATGTAAAACTTTAAAAGAATATTGTCTGCAAATGGAGTTAAAATGTTGCACGTTTCTTACATTCTTTGAGAATTCATCAAAGTACTAATATTAAGATAAATTACATTAAATCAAAGATGCATATTGTAAAGAGCAACCCAGTGAAATTATAATGTGAAAAAAAATAACTAAAAAATAGAGGCGATAAAACATACTTTTGTACAATGGAACACAGAAATAAAAAAGAATAAACTCCTGCATGCAACAACATGAATAAATCTGACATACATAATACCAAGTAGAAAAAGCCAAGCAAAAACCCTATGCTTTATATATAATACTATTTACAGTTGACCCTTAAACAATATGGGTTTGAACTGAACGCGTCCACTTATACGTGGGTTTTTTTCGATAAATACTGTACAGTACTATAAATGTATTTTCTCTTCCTTATAATTTTCTCAGTAACATTTTCCTTTCTCTAGATTGCTCTATTGTAAGAATATAGTATATAATACATATAACAGAAAATTCGTGGTAACCAATTGTTTATGTTGTCCATAAGGCTTCTAGGAGGAGGCTATTTGCACTTAACGTTTTTGGGGGATCAAAGGTTATCTGCAATTTTCAATGATGTGGGGGGTCCAGTTCCCCAAACCCCTGCATTGCTTAAGGGTCAACTGTATATGAAGTTCAAGAGCAGGCAAAAATGATTTATGGTGTCTTTTTTTTTTTTTTTTTTAAAGATTTTATTTATTTGAGAGAGAGAGAATGAGAGAGAGAGCACATGAGAGGGGGGAGGGTCAGAGGGAGAAGCAGACTCCCCGCCGAGCAGGGAGCCCGATGCGGGACTCGATCCCGGGACTCCAGGATCATGACCTGAGCCGAAGGCAGTCGCTTAACCAACTGAGCCACCCAGGCGCCCCGGTTTATGGTGTCTTAAAGAAGTAACTGTAACTGTAACTTCATCTGAGTGCTGGGCTACATCAGTGTATCTATGTATGTAAAAAGTTACTGGGCTCTAAAATATGCTCACAAATTCTCTGACACTTCTTCAAGAGTTACTGCCTCATTTACGTATTGAATGTGGGCTGGACTTAATGATTCACTTCTAATGAAGAGACTAAAGTGACAGCGACAGCGTGTGACAGTAGGGATGAAGTCCTAAAAGGCTTCCTCCTCACTGGTCCTCTCCCTGGCTTTCCCAGTCGGGGGAATCCAGATTCTATGTGGTAAGGACATTCAGGCAGCCTCGTGGAGGGGTTCATATGCAAGTCAACAGCCTGGAACTGAGCTGTCCATTTTCCAGCCATGTCAGTGTCTTCCTGGAAGTGGTTGTCTCAGCCTCAGTAAAGCCACCAGGTACCCGCGCCCCGTGCAACATCGCAATTGCAATGACGAGAGACCCTGAATCACGACACCCCAGCTGACCTGCTCTGACTGGCAGAAACTGAGATAATAAATGTTGGTTATTTCAAGCCATTCAGTTTTGAAAGAACTCTTTACGCAGACATAAAAAACTAATACAGTCATTGAGCTATGTGCTTAATATTTGTGGACTACTATACATTATATATCTTATATCACGCATCAGTAAATAATGAAAACCAGCTGAAAACATAACCAGGAAATTGACAAAAGAGGCAAGGAAACTGGGGAATAAATATATGGAAAAAGAGCCATCATTAGAAATTTTTAAAAATACCATTCAAAACTACTACACACTACTTTTGACCTGCAGGTTAGGCAAATTATTAAAAGGGATAATAACATTCAGTGTTGTCAGGGGTTTAAGAAAATGTTTATTCATAAAACCATTCTATAAGAAGGTGTTTTTTTTTTATAAGAAGGTGTTTTGTATAAAACTTTAAATAAAGGTATTCTTTAATAATTTCACTTCTAGGAATGCAAATAATCTAAGAAAACATTTTTACAAAGACATATATACAAGGAAACATCCTCCTAGTGTTATTTATAATAGCAAAAACATAGAGCAATTTACATGTCTAAAAGGAATGTATGGGTAAAATAAATTGTGATAATCCATAATATTAACTTACGTAGCTATTATAAATGATGAGGGGAAATGCATCTAACTTAGAAAAAAATGAATTTTTCTTAATAATACTGCTATTCTTTTGTATATCTTTCATTTGATTTATAGACAGAAACAGAAAGATGGTAGGAGGATTTAATGCAATTTTTCTTTTTAAAGATAAGGAAACCAAAGCCCAAAGGTGCAGTTACTGGTTGGTGCCTTGGAGCTTACTGGTAATGGAGCTGAACCTGGAGTACATTCCGGCTGTTAGTGTGGGGTTCTTTTCAGCCCATGGAGTTAGTGTAATAGCAAACATTCTGGAACTTTTTCCTTAATGCAAATGATCAATTGAAACGGCCAAATTTAAAACAGGCTGCATGCTGTATCTTAGGGAGAAAAAGGAAATAAATACAATGAACAAGAAGAGCCTAAGGTTATATTATCAGATAAACCACTGTTCAGATCCTATTTTTACCATTTACTGCCTTTGTGACCTTGGCCAAATTCTTTCTTCTCCTTGAGCCTTCTTCCTTCTCCTGTAAAAATAAAATAATACTAGATTCTCCTCGAGTTTGAGGGAGAAGTAAAATTATGACATATGTGATGTTTATAATGGCCAGGTGTCTGGCAGATCATCAACCATTGCTAATTCCATTAATCTTCATTATGGACAAATTTTAAACAACTATTAATATTCTTCCAAGTTGCACACACAGCCTAATGTTGCTTAATAAATGTTGTTGATTGAGAGGTCTATTTAGGGTAATAATTGCTTACTGATCGTGGATTAATATTAGCCATGGGAGTTTGCCTATTCTATTTAATTTGGGGTTTCTTAAGAGAGAATATGACAAAAGCTTTTTGAATATAAATTCATTTTTAGTTTTTCTCTCTCTATATATTAATAAGGTATTTCAGAGTTTGTTATATTATTCAAAAGGTTGTTATGATTTTTAGGATAAAAATTTATTGGTAATTTTGGGGGGATAAAATAATCATTTTATTTTCAAAATGTGTTTGCCATTCACAAATCATTAAGTTGTTTTTCTGGTAACAAATATATCAGCATAGTTTTGCTTGGAGGGAATTACACAAATAATATGTTTTGTTTTGTTTTGTTTTTTCCTGTTCTCCAGGATGTGGTTTTGCAAGTTGCAACAAACCTCTATAGAACTGAGTTTAGGTAAAGTCTATTTAATTGAAATGATATGGAATTATTTTCAGCTGGTCAAGCCATTTTCAATACACAAGACATCATTTCCAACTGGAAAGAAGTAGTAAATGAGCACCTTGCAAATGTTCGTAAACACAATCAACAGTTCATTATGATATCAAGTATCACAAAGTAGGCAGGATCAAAAATAGACACAGTAGGTAATTACAGCAATGAGCATCAGCTTCTTAAGACCAAACTTATCTTCCCTGATGCCAATCTCCTTCCTGTTGCTTTTATCAAGAGTAAGTAAAAGATACCATTCTTTCCTTTCTTCCTTTTCCTTATAATTGGATTATCAGTCACAGGATGCTGTCATGTATAATAGAAAATGTTTGTTTATTTCCATGTTCACATTCTTTACATGCCTTTTATACTTTGTAAGAACTGTGAGGAGAAGAAAATAATTATAATTCATCATGTGAATGTAATTCTATATCAAAATTTACTCATTTTATAAATTGCAGTTTTTCTGTATTGATTTTGAAGGGCTTGTGTCTATACTGAGTTTCTCAATTAGTTTTGGTCTTTTCTATTTTTTTTTTTTAATGAGGGCTGGGAGAAAGGGGAGTTTACATGTATTAGGATATTTAAAGATTCATATTCTTTCTATGATTTCCCCCTGGGACTATCAGGAAATGAGTCAAATCTTTGCTTTTGTCTTAGCTTGTTTTACTGGTTACCCAGTATCTTTTGTTGGACTAAGAGCTTTCATTGATGATTTCTCTTCTGTGGAGATAAATAAATCTATATATGTCTCTGCTTAGATTGATAATGAAAAACTTAGAAATTTTGCCCCTTTACTTAGAAATTTGCAGAGATAAAGTTTGACTTTGTTTTTCTTTTTGTAAGATGGAGTTGCTTTCCTTATAAAATTATCAAAATTATTTAGAGCTTCCTTAAATTTTCCCTAATTATTGCATATTTTTGATCTATTATAAATGATCTTTTTAAAATTTCAATTTTAACTCTTTTTGCTCATACATAAAAGTACAATTGACTTTTATAAATTGACCTGGAGTCATATAACTTGCTGGATTCACTGATTAGCTTGGGTAGCTTATTATTATGATGAGTATTTTAATATTCTTTAGGATTTTTTTTTTTACACACATGATCACAATGTCTACAGATAAAAATAAGTTTTATCTCTTCCTTTCTTATCTGTAAGCATTTCATTTTTTTCCTGCTTTAGTACAGTGGCTAAAACTTTCAATATAATGTTGAATAAAAATGGTAAGAGCAAACATTTGCCTTGCTTCTGAACTGCAGGAGTTTTGTAGGTTCTTTATCGCATTGAGAAAATTCCCTTGCAGAGAATTTTTAATATGAAATGGTGTTTAATTTTGTCATTCCTTTTTCTGTAATTTTTCTTTTTCTGTAACTACTAAGATGTTTTTGTTATATGTTTTTGTATCAAATTTTTGTAAAGATTTTATTTATTTATTTGAGAGAGAGACTGAGAGAGAGAGAACAGAAGCAGGGCAGAGGGTGAGGGAGAAGCAGACCCCCAGCAGAGCAGGGAGCCTGATGTGGGGCTGGATCCCAGGACCCCAGGATCACATCCTTAGCCGAAGGCAGACACATAATGGACTGAGCCACCCAGGCACCCCTGTTTTTGTTTCAATTTGCTAATATTTTGGGATCTATTGCTGCATAGCGAAATTGCCACCAATTTAGCAGCTTAAAACAGTACACATATCTTCGTTTCTGGTTCATCATGTAAGGAACATAGGATTCATCACTCTATCCTACAAGTAAGAAACTGAACTGAAAAATCCACAACTCTTCTTAGATTTGTCAGTGAATTGACACGACAGGGTGAGCCACTGTCCTCAAATTGGAGAAACAGACAGGCGGATACAGACAATCCTCACATGAGCAGAAACCCTTGGACAGAAACTTCCGTGAGAACCAGTACCAAGGCAGGGAAACGTAAACTGTAATTAAAGTATTGCTAGAGGCTTAGTGAGGACACGTCTGAAAATTAAAAACTCTGGGGAGGGGCGCCAGTCATAGGGAACCCCACATTTTTGTGGGTTTTATGTCTAGGAGCTATACCAGGTTCTGATCGTGAAGTTTATAGA
The DNA here is from genome assembly GCF_964656455.1 of Halichoerus grypus. Taxonomy (NCBI): domain Eukaryota; kingdom Metazoa; phylum Chordata; class Mammalia; order Carnivora; family Phocidae; genus Halichoerus; species Halichoerus grypus. The sequence goes on from NC_135714.1 coordinate 189,568,855, forward strand.
AAAAAATTCCCTCATGCTTCTGGCAGGGGAAGGGGAAAAGTAACCATTTTGAAATATGCTAGACCATTCTGTTATTCCTAACAAGACCTGCATTCAAGAGAAACTATTTTACCAGAGCCTGAACCAGCCTGGGGTTTCAAGGGATACTATTTTACCAGAACCTAACCAGGCTGGGACAAGAGAAATATGCAACTCTAGCCTTGTCTTGCCCTTCTCATTTAAGGGAGGAAAAAAACTGAGAAATACTTGTGACATTCACCATCCAGAGGCACAAGTTCACTACAAGACTGAGACCTAATCATAGGACTAAAGCGTGCTTTTCCTGCCCCCTTACATTTCTGTTATGCAACTAAAGTCCCCTGTACAGCATTTCCTTTCAACTAAAAATTATTAGACCTACTAAAGACAAACAAAACAAAACAAAACAAAACAAAATAAAACAAAATAAATGTAGTTTGAAAAGAAAGAGCCAGACATGGGTATGGCAGGGATATTGGAATTATCAGACTGGGAATTTAGTTAGTTGCTGAAGTCTCTAATGGATAAAGTAGAAAGCATACAAGAACAGATGGGCAAGGTAAGCAGAGAGATGGAAATCCTAAGAACCAACAAGAGATACTAGAGATCAAAACATTATAATAGAAATAAAGAATGCATTTGATGGGCTTACCAGTAGACTGGACACAGCTGAGGAAAGAATCTCTGAACTCAAGCATGTCTTAATAGAAACCTACAAAACTGAAAAAGGAACAAAGACTGAGAAAACACAGAACAGAATATCCAACTATGGGACAACTACAAAAGATGTAACAAGTGCTTAACCGGAATATAAGAAGGAGAAGAGAGAGAGGAACAGAAAAAATATTTAAAACCATAATAAAAGAATTTCCCCAAACTAAGATCAGACACCAAATCACCCATCGAGGAAGCTCATAGAACATCAAGCAAAACATATGTAAAAAACAAACACAAAACTACACCTAGGCATATAACTTTTATTTATTTATTTTTTTTTTTTTTAAAGATTTTTTATTTATTTATTTGAGAGAGAGAGAATGAGAGAGAGCAAGCACATGAGAGGGGGAGGGTCAGAGGGAGAAGCAGACTCCCTGCCGAGCAGGGAGCCCGATGCGGGACTCGATCCAGGGACTCCAGGATCATGACCTGAGCCGAAGGCAGTCGCTTAACCAACTGAGCCACCCAGGCGCCCTAGGCATATAACTTTTAAACTATAGAAAATCAAAGATAAGGAAAAAAATCCTGAAAGAAGCCAGAAGGAAAACAAACAAACACCTTATCCTCAAAGGAGCAAATATAATAATCGCATCTAACTTCTCAGAAACCATGCAAGCAAGAATAGAGTAGGTTGAAATCTTTGAAGTGTTGGGAGAAACAAAAAATCACCTGTGGAATTCAGTACCCTGTGAATTATCCTTCCAAGGTGAATGAGAAATAAAGACGTTCTCAGAGAATTGAAGACTGAGGGGATTTGTTGCCAGTGGATCTGCCTTGTAAGAAATGTTGAAAGAAGTTCTTCAGAGAGGAAGAAAATGATGTGGGTAGGAAATTCAGCTCTACGTAAAGAAAGGAAGAGAATTAGAGAATAAATGAAGGTGAAACAAAAATTTTTACTTTTCTTATTCTTAATTTATATAACAAAGGTTTGGGCGCCTGGGTGGCTCAGTTGGTTAAGCGACTGCCTTCGGCTCAGGTCATGATCCTGGAGTCCCTGGATCGAGTCCCGCATCGGGCTCCCTGCTCGGCAGGGAGTCTGCTTCTCCCTCTGACCCTCCCCCCTCTCCTGTGCTTGCTCTCTCTCATTCTCTCTCTCTCAAATAAATAAATAAATCTTTAAAAAAAAAACAAAAAAAAACAAAAACAAAAACAAACAAAAGTTTGCTCAAAAGCATAATAACAACCTATTTGATTATATGTATGTATACACTGTATGTATACATTTATGTATTGGTGAAATGAATGAAAGCAGTGACACGGGGACAAGAGAGAGGAATTATGAACATTTTGTTATTATAAGTTACTTGTACAACTTGTGAAGTGGTATAGTATCATTTGAAAGCAAATTTGGATTGGTTGTATCCATACTATATTACATACTCTAAGGCAACCATTAAAAAAGGTAAAAATTTGAAGTATAATTTATATGGAATTAAGAAGGGAGAAAAAAATGAAATTACATAAAATGCTCAATTAAAACCATTAAAAACAGAAAAAGAGTGAAAGACGAAAATGGAAACAAAGAACAGAGCAACAAAGAAAAAACAGTAACAAATATATTCGATACTAATCCAACCATATCAATAATCACTTTAAATGTCAGTAGTCTAAATACACCAACTGAAAAACAGACATTGTCAATGTGGATGTGAAAAAAAAAAAAGGCTCTACTCTGTTGTCTAGGAAACCTGCTTTAAAATATAAAAGCTCATATAGATTAAATGTAAAGAGATACATACCAACACTGATCAAAGGAAAGCAGTTGTAGTTGTATTAATATCTGACAGAGCAGACTTCAGAGCAAGGGAAGTTAACAGGGATCAAGAAGGGTGTTACATAATGACAAAGAAGTCAGTTTTCCAAGAAGACGAGCAACCCTTAATGTGCGTGAACCTAACAAGAAAGTGTCAAAATATATGAGACAAAAACAGATCTAGGTATAAGGAGAAATAGGTGATTCTCCTGTGACAGGGGGAACTTCAACAGCCCTGTATGAGGCAGAAAATTAAGACATTCTTCAGAAGCTCACAACCTGGAATATTCACTAAAATAGACCACATCCTGCACCAAAAAATACACCTTCATAAATTTACAAAAATAGAAATCATACAATGTTGCTCTCAGACTAGAATGTGATTAAACTAGAAATCAATAACAGAAAGATAGCTAGAAAATCCCCAAATACTTGGCTATTAAACAAGATACTTCTAAGTAACACATGGATCACAGAGGAAGTCTCAGTGAAATTTTTTAAAAAATTAAACTGAATGAAAAAGAAAACACAACTTGTTAAAGTTTGTAGAATGCAGGGAAAGCAATTTCATCTTTTTTTTTTTTTTAGGTTTCTAGTAATTTGATCTCAGCAATGTCTATAGTTATTAACCCTTCATAGGCAGAGGCAGAAGTCTTCACAATGTGTTTAGTTAATTCCAATAGAATCTAATTTGTTTGCCCTGATATTTTTTGGTGTGTTTCATTTGTTCTCCTCTAAATTTCTGCTTCAGTCTTTTCAAAAGGTGGTAGTGTTTAGCATAAAATACGGAACAGAGAATTTAGATTCAAAACAGCATTGGAAGCAGCTACTTATGTGATCCACTTAAATTATCTAACTGAACCGTTTTTCACTTTTCTCATCTACAAAGTAAGGGTATTTATATCCCTTTTACAGATTAAATAGCTGTGGCTTGGGGCGTCTGGGTGGCTCCATTGTTAAGCATCTGCCTTCGGCTCAGGTCATGGTCCCAGGGTCCTGGGATCAAGCCCCACATCCAGCTCCCTGCTCAGCAGGAAGCCTGCTTCTCCCTCTCCCACTCCCCCTGCTTGTGTTCCCTCTCTCACTGTGTCTCTCTCTGTCAAATGAATAAATAAAATCTTAAAAAAAAAATAGCTGTGGCTTAGTAATAAATGATAGTTATCATTATTTGCAAATTTTAACCAGTATTACGTTTCTTTATTCAGTGTTGAACATTGCAATGATGAAGTAATGCAAGTTGTACACATATATACACATAGATACATATATGTAATTTCAATGGGAGCAAATGTAATAAGCTTAATATAAAAAAAAAGATTGCTACCACAAGATACTTAGAGAAACATGGAAAACCACTAATTGTTTTCAGCAAGGTAATAACCAAAAAACCCCCTAATTTATATATAAATATATATTCTAAGGGGCAAAACACATACTTTAGAATAGGGCAATGTAAACTGACTGGGTATTATGACGTTCTTGCAATTTTATCAAGAAAGAAAGCTGTTTTAATAATCTCACGGTTCTGAGATCAAGCCCTGCATCTGGCTATGCGCTGGGCATGGAGTCTGCTGAAAATCTCTCTCTCCTTCTTGTTCTGCCCCTCCCCCATTTGCCCCTCTCCCCACCTCTAAAAAAAAGAAAAGACAAGACAATATTTAGTGTTTTTTTTTCTCTCTCTCTTTCCCCTGTTGAGGTTGAGATGACAAGTTATTGAACAGCATAATGTGTCAATGCATTGTTAGTATAAATTGGATATGCACCATAACCTGCTTATGCAGTGTACTTATTATTATAATTGTATAATTATTATATAAATTAATTATATATGACTGTGAACAGGGATATTTGTATTTAAGACTGCATTAAGTGCTTTATAAACACTATAAAGGCAAAACAAACATATTTTTGCTTGAATTACTATAGGTCAGATTGGGGAATTAGTGTGGAGGGAAATCATAAAAAAGTGAAGGAATGTTTTCTTCATCCAAACTTCTAGAATCTCATTCCTCTTTTAAAAACATAAAATACTTTGAATGAGACACTGTGGCTGTGATTTTTGTAATAAAATCACACAAGAGCCTTTTCAGCAGAACCATACTCAGAAGAAAATTCTTGGCCTTAAAGTAAAAATTACAGAATAAATTCACAATCTTACCTCTTAAATTCAAATCAAATATTTAAGTGCTAAATATGTTTTTTTAATATTTACTTTAATTGAGTTTTTTTTTAAAGCATTCAACTGCTCATGCTCACTGTATCAGATAGATGTTTTATACTGTAACGCTAATGAAATATTCAACATACTTCTTTGCCCCTCCTCCACTTATTATTCATTACCTTTTCTTATTTTTATATATGTCTCCCTCCCTAACCTGTAATCCCCTTTAAGGAGAGCAACTCTCTTATTCAATTATGGCCTTCATAGAATTTTGCATTTAGAAGATGTTCAATGAATGATAAGCAAATAATTGCTTATAAGGTGTTGGTCTCTTGAGCTCAGAAAAAAAATAAATAAATAACTGTGAACACCCCTTGTCCAATCTAGGTGAAGATTCTTGGAATGAGAAGTGTCACAATCAATGAGCACCCAAGGGCTCTCAAATGATGTTGTAAGCACTGGGATAAATGCTAAAAGATACAAGTGATTTGCATTCCAGAAAGGATCAATAATTATATAGTATAAACTTGGTGATTGAAAAATATATAGGTTGGCACACGACTTCTTAGGCAGGATATTTGGCTCATTCTGGTAAGGTTTCAAGGGAAATTTCCCAGCAGAATTAACATATAATCTTATTTGGGGATAAATTACTTAAACATATGGAATATTAGATATAGAGGTACAGAAACAAGATAGAAACAATACATGGAAGAAAGAGAGCCAGAGAGAGAGGAAAAACAAACAAGTGCTTGCCATATTCAAGCAATGAAAAATAATTTCATAAAATTATATTGCAGTCTATTTATCAAAATGGCATTAGAAGCTACATCATGAATCACACGATTTGGAGTTTTTAAATTATCCTAAAGACAAAAATCCTTCTAAAAGTTTCAATGAAAGAATAAGATGAGAAGATTTTTGTTTGAGAAAGATCACTTTATTTAGTAATTATAAGCTCTGAGATTATGGGTGTTACAATGATATGTTATCATACCCATACCAACTTTGATGGTCCTGGCTAAACACCCTTCATTATGTTTTTTTGGGGTATGTGTTTTATGATGAAGTCATTAAAGATAACCCTGAATCTTAGGTCACTGGAAAAGATTTTTCCTCCAAATTTACAGATAATTCAAAGTAAATCTTTTTTTTCCCTGAAAACAAATATTTTAAAGACAAAAAAGGAATCAGAGAAAGAAAAACAATGAATAACCTGTTCAATCCATGCGTATATGCAGTAGATATTATTTGAGTGCCTACTGTGTGTTAGGTAATATAATAGACCCGAGGATTTAGCAAAAACCAAAAGACAAATATTTATGCTTTCACCAAGCTGACCTCAGACTCTCACTCTATCTGGCTGATATGCACCTGTGTGCACAATCTATTTTCACCCAGAAAAATAATCAATATACTTTTCACACAAGGAAAATACAAACTAAAGCTGTAATATATCATGATTCTGTGGTATGAATGAGGAAATTTTACTTAAACTCACATTTCTGAACATTTTGAGAGATACTGTGCTTTGTTCTTGAAAATCTCTAAAGGGTGTTTGTATACCAAGTAGCCGCTGAAGATCAAAGTAACTACTTTCTCCAGAGAAAACGACAGGTTTATAAACAGTCTTTAAATGAAAAAGTGCCTCCTTCCAAAGCAAAGAGCAGAAATCCTTAATGCCCTGTGATAAGAGGTATGGGTGGAGCTTAGGTTTTTGTTATAATGCAATCTACTACATATGCAGGTGTCAGCTGGCCCTCTTAACACCCTGCGGTGTTAGTGTCAAGACTCTAGCTACTGCAGTGAGTAATAAACTGCTCTGTCTCTGATCCAGGAGCCTCATGTTGTCTAGCAGTGTTCAGAAAACAGGAACAGGTTAAATTGTTAGTTTGCAAGCAGGGTAAACTCTTAGACGTGTCACAATTCTTGAAAACAAGTATCCGCTTTTCTGTAGTTCATAATGAATTTTCATCTAGGTCATAAGTCCAAAAGTATCCAAAGGTTATAATATAATGATTTTAAGTTTTTGGAATTCATATCAAGAAAATTATATAACTGTACTGATAGGCAATATATAAGGCCTGAATAAATGGAAAGTTATACCATGTCCATAGAGAAGATTCAACATTGTAAAGAGGTCTGTTGTGCCCAAATTAACCTTTCAGTTAATTGCATACTGATTATTCTGAGCTATTTTGTGGAATTCCTATCAGAAGTTGGTAGAATTTGGGGAAAGCAGAAGTACAATTTAGATGGACAATGATACATCAATGTTTATAATCTCTATAGTTAATTTTACATGAAAAATGTTTTCATATGTAACATGTATTGCTTTCTCTAACTTTAAAAATTAAATGTTTAGAAATGACAATACTATTTTAAATAGTAAAGATGATTAAAAATTAGGTATTCTTTGGTATAAAATTAGAATCTGGGGTGAATTAGTCAGACTTTCCTCTTCATTTTGAAAATGTTAGTGAAAATACTTAGGCTTTATTTTCTGTAACTATGCACTTTGGTAGACAGAACATACATACAGGATTCATATTGAAATGACTGTAGCTGGATAAAGCATCAAAATTTCAAACTCAGTGGCTAAGTTACATCTTTTACAATGTCATTAGAAAAATATTTAATATATGAAATGACAAGAGAAAAGATGACAGTTTATTCTGCATCTTACAGAAAAAAGAAAAAAAAGCAAGGTGTTTCTTACAGCTTTTATTCATTTGTGTGAAAAAGAAATGGAATGAGCACCAAGCTCATCAATGAACTTTTGGAAGCTCTGCTCTCCATTTATGAGAGTCTGTGACCTTCTGATAAATTTGATCACTTTGAAAGTTAATCCAACATAAAATAGTGATAAAAGCATTCAAATATATTAGAATTCTTACTAAACATTCTGTATTTGAAGACTTCAAAATTCTAATAGGGAAGTAACTGAATATCCATGTACCAAAAAAAAAAAAAAAGAATTGAGGCACATACCTACATCCTTTATAAAAATTAACTCAAAGCGGATCACAGAATTAGATGTAATATGCAAAACAAAAAACTCCTGGAAGGTAATATAGTAGAAAACCTACATGACCTTGACATGGTGATGACCTTTTTTTTTTCAAAGATTTTATTGATTTCTTTGACAGAGAGAGAGCACAAGCAGGGGGAGAGGCAGAGGGAGAAGCAGGCTCCCCGCTGAGCAGGGAGCCCAACTCGGGGCTCAATCCCAGGGCGCTGGGACCATGACCTGAGCTGAAGCCAGATGCCCAACCGACTGAGCCACCCAGGCACCCCTGGTGATGACTTTTTAGATACAACTCAAAAGACATGATCCATGAAAAATAGTAATTGATAATCTGGGTTTCATTAAAATTTAAAACTTCTGCTCTGGAATAGACAATGCCAAGAGAATTAGAAGACAAGCCAATAAGCTGGGAAATGTTTGCAAGACAAATCTGATATGGGACTATTATCCAAAATATGCTAAGAACTTTTAAAACTCAGCGATAACAAAACAAACAACCCAATTAAAAAAAGGGGCCAAAGACCTTAGCAAACAGCTCACCAACAAAGATATACAGTTGGTGACAAATAGACACAGGAAAAGATGCTCTACATCATATGTCATGAGGGAAATGCAGATTAAAACAATGAGACACCACTACATACCTATTAGAATATCCAAAATCCAGGATGGGGGAAAGATGGCGGAGGAGTAGGGGACCCTATTTCAACTGGTCCCCAGAATTGAGCTGGATATCTACCAGACCACTCTGAGCACCCACGAAACCAGCCTGAGATGTAAGAAGATCTGGATCTCTACAAGCAGAATATCGCAGGCGGTTGGTTTCTAGGTACGAAGCCGGGAGCTGTGATTCCGAGGGCAGATATTGGAGGATAAACGGCAGTGGGAGGGAGCCTGGCTGTGGGGATCCTACACCGCCAGTGTGCGACAGCCTCGCGCGCTGCGGACAGGGCACAGACTCGCAGACCAGTAGCGGCGGGGAAAGGACTTTAGGGCAGCCCCCAGGACGGAAACCCAGAGCGGCGGGGTCGTGCCCATGAACTGGGAGCGGCTGGCGGTTTTAGAAGCACAAAGGGCAGAGGCGTGCCCCGACCTGGAGGCAGGACTGGGAGCGCTGCGGAGGGGCGCACAACCCAGGCCGCTGCAGTTTATAGCAGCAGGGACAGAAACGGAGACGGTGTGGCCTGGAGAGCTCACTGAAGAACAGACTGCGATCTCTCCACTCCGAGGCAGAGGGTTGGAAATGGTCTCTTCTGCTCTGACTCACGGAAGAGACGTGGAAAGCCACCAGGTAAAGCCGCCAGAGAACAAAAGTCCCCAAAACTGATTCCCGCTGAGCCCATCGCCTGCCACAGGGGTGCAGGGCAACTCCGCCCAAACAGGGTTACCTGAGTAACAGCCCAGCAGGCCCTTCCCACAGAAGACAGGCTGGGAAAACAAGAGGCCAGCAACCGTAAGGTCCCAAGAAAACAGGTGCATCTTGCTTGGGTTCTGGTCAATAATTTGGACTCTATACGTTCCCTCAAACACCCATCAACAGAATGACTAGGAGGAGGAGCCCCCAAAACAGAAAAGACTCAGAGATTATGACTTATGCTGCAGATTTACAAATGGATGCAGATATAACCAAGATGTCGGAGATGGAATTCAGGCTAGCAATTGTGAAGACAATGGCTAGAATGGAGAAATCAATTAATGGCAACATAGAGTCTCTAAGGGCAGAAATAAAAGGTGAATTGGCAGAACTTAAAAATGCTATCAATGAGATCCAATCCAATCTAGATAATCTAACAGCTAGGGTAACTGAGACAGAAGAGAGAATAAGCGACCTGGAAGGGCACGTACTGCATGGAGCACTGGGTGTTATACGAAAACAATGGATCGTGGATCACCACATCAAAAACCAATGATGTATTGTATGGTGACTAACATAACACAATAAAATTAAAAAAAAAAAAAAGAATATCCAAAATCCATAATACAACACCAAATGCTGGGGAAGATGTTGAGCAACAGGAACTCTCATTCCTTGCTGGAGGGAATACAAAATGGTATAGTCACTTTGAAAGACAGTCAGGCAGTTTCTTACAAAACTAAATGTACTTTTACCATATGACTTCAGCAGTCATGCTTCTCGGTATTTATACAAAGGAATGGGAAGTTTATTTCCACTAAAAACTTGCACGCAGATGTTTATAACAGATTTATTCATAATTGCCAAAACTTGGAAGCATCAAAGATGTCCTTCAGTAGGTGAATGGATAAACTGTGGTACATCCAGACAACAGAATATTAATTAAGTGCCGAAAATAAATAAATTATCAAGCCATGAAAAGACATGGAGGAACTTTAAGTGCATATGACTAAGTGAAAAAAAAAAAAAAACAATCTGTAAGAACTATACTCTGAATGCTTCTTGCTCTATGACATTCTGGAACAGCTAAAACTGTGGAGACAATGGAAGGATCAATGGTTGCTAGGGATGGAAGCAGGGCGGGGGAAGGATGAATAAGTGGAGCATGAGAGACTATGGACTCTGAGAAACAAACTGAGGGTTCTAGAGGGGAGGGAGGTGGGGGCATGGGCTATCCTGGTGATGGGTATTAAAGAGGGCACATACTGAATGGAGCACCGGGTGTTATACGCAAACAATGAATCATGGAATACTACATCAAAAACTAATGATGTAATGTATGGGGATTAACATAACCTAATAAAAACAAAATAAGTGGAGCACAAAGGATTTTTAAGGACATGAAAATTTCTGACACTACAGTGGTGAATACATACATCCAAACCCATGAGTGTGTAACACCAAGAGTGAACCCTAATCTAAATTATGGACATTGGGTGATAATGATGGAAGCTTAGAAATTGTGAAAATGGACCCCGCCTTGTGGAGGAAGTTGGTAATGAGGGAGCTATGCATGTGGTGGGGTGGGCTGGGTGTGGGAAATCTCTATACCTCTTAATTTGCTGTGAACCTAAAACTGCTCTGAAAAAACAGTTTGCTAAACAAAATGTTAAGATACAATGAAGCTCTACTTTTTAACCTTTCATTCCATTGTTATATTCAGCCTTAGAAGTCTGTAGTCATATATTTACGTTCAGAGCATCCAGTCAATTCACTTCTTTTTAATTCACTTAAGATCCATTTTTTCCTCTTAATTTTGAAGAAAAAAATTGTGTATATTCTTCTAAAAATTATTTTGGTAAATTTCACTGAAGATGTCAAGGTACAAATTTCTCTTTGGTTTTGTATTTACCTTGAGGTATTTTCTATTTCATAAACTTTCATTTGCCTTTGAAAATATATATACATAAAAACCCCATAATAGATATTTAATTTGTTTCAATTTAGGTCAAGCATTTGATTTCAGTCCTAGATCAAAAGCTCGAGGAACATGATGCAAGCAAAGGCAATCCTTTGCAGAGATGCTGATTCTTGCCCAATCTTCTCTGTTTTAATTAAGACATCATTTAAAGTGCAGATAAAACAACCAGTGATTTCAGAAACCTACTTAAACCATAGATATCTCAAAAATGAGATTTTCATCAGCTAATATGATCTGTTTGGAAGAAATCTTAAAATGGTCTGAATAATAACATGCAAATTCCCTAGGATTATCTTTCTTCAGTTGTAAAATTGAACTAGAACATACCTATGGAATGTTTCATCTCAAGCCTTCCTTTCTAGCTACGTTTCTTCCATTCCACCTGAATCCTATTATCACCTGTCGGTTATTTTCTTTTAATAATTTATTTTTTCTCCTTTTTCTAAACTCCAGTTGACTTTAATCATGCTTAAATGTTTGTGAATAAAATAATCAAACCTTTCATTTAGAATATTTTATCTTGATTCATTCCTAATAAGTTTTAAAAAGAAATTATAAATTACCCGTGGATTCCTTAGTAAATTGTCATGTTTCTATCTTCATTAGCCTATAATGTCTATTTCTCCTAAAACATAATGGTTATTTTGTATGTGAGAATGAATTATAAATCTGGTGGCACTTAGGGGATATCCCCACTCTATGGAATTTAGACTAAACTTTGTTTTGACCCCAGCTGTTATTTCAGCATAAAACTAATCCCAGCAACTTGACCAAATCATCAGGGCTGTTTACACCTAGTGAAAAGGAACAACAAACCTATGAAAAACTTAAATAACAATTTTTTCTTCCGTTGACATTATTGACTGAATATATTTTCTGGATTAGGCAAATAACTGCTTTGATTTCTTCCTTAGGTGTTTTGTACATAGAAAAATATATCAGATATGAGGAAGACTGAAACAGATAAAAAATTCCCTGGAAATGTATTTCCCAGATATAGGCATTTCATAAAAAGTGGCTATACAGATTAAAAGATAAAAGCTGTAGTGACTTAAAGAATTAACTCTTATTTGTAAGCAAACCTCTGGCTATGTATAAGTACATAGAAGTAAATTTGTTTGAGAATATAACTTGCCTCCTAAAGTAAAATTAGGATGACTAAAACTGTATTCAAAATTTTAATTTTATATATTCATATAATAATAGGGATAAACATAATAGACTATATAGGGCCAAAATAATAGACTATAATAGATACTCTCTATCTGTACTGACCCTTCCTCTTATTCTTGGTATAAAGCATCCCTCAGGTGATTGATAAGTTTAATGTTCATGAATCCAGTGAGACCCACTTAAGTGATCCATAGTACAAATGATCAAAGGTACATCCTAATTGTTAAGATTCACAGGAAATTATTGTTACTTTATATTCTTATTTAATGTCTCTGGGAATATTTTCATTTTGTTGTTTTGTTTGGCAGAAATAAGTTTATAAACAGAATCACCTCCAATTAGAAAGAAAAAAAATCTTAGGCTTTCCCACTGCAGATTACACATGACCTATAACTTGGTCACGAGCAAACACCAGTGACTTGTGATGAAAAATCAAATTAAATAGAATAGCAAAGAAAAGGAAATGTCAGAGTACCTCTGATGTGGTATTATCTTGTGACTCTTGCACTTAAGTTTCATATGTCTGTATTTATGTGTTGGGACGTAAAATATAGCTCTTCCTGTAGGTTGTGGTCACAGAATTCAAAAGCCATGGCCTGGGACAGCAGAATGGCTGAGACTAAAATGAGTGTGATTATGAAAGCATCGGTTGATGGTAGACAGAACCGACAGGCTTACGCCCTGGTGAGTGGCTGTTATTATCTCTAAACATTCCTAAGTTGAAAGTTCTTACCCAGAAGTATGTTTGCAGCTCCACTGAGCCAGACCTTAACCTCTCCAATACACCTCAGTAGAATTGTCACTGCCCTTTGGGATTTCAGCGTCTCATTTTAAGACACACGGAAATCTCGGGAGTTTGAGGAATATTTGTATGGGATTCTTTTTCCATCTTTTCTGTAACGTGGATTTCCCTTTTTCCTTTCACTGACTCAGCAAGAAAATGACTGCTCCACTTTCTGTTTTCCTTCTTCATCCAGAGCTTAGGCCCGCACAAAACCACTCTCCCATTATTGCCCTTTTGATTTCCGTCTCTACTTTTAGAGACCATCTGTGGTCCAACAATATGGTCTCAGAAAATACGTATCACAGAGGCTCAATGGAAATTTGCTCTTTGTCCTCTTTCAACCTATCCATTCCTTACATCTAGTAGTATGATGTAGTACTTATTTAACTACAACCTTAGCCCATATCTGGCTGTGCTCTTTGTATGTATAACTTACAGCAGTTTGATCATTTCACTTGTGATCAGTGGTATTTATGACTGGTAATGATGGGCTCGATGGAAAGTGTAAAGTGGGCCTTAATATGTATGATAAAACACCTCCCTTCTTTTACTCTGAAAGCTGAGAGTGAGTTTGCTGAAATTTGGATGAGGCAAGGCTCTTGGGAAGTGAGGTAATGAGACATTTCCGTAGCCTGCTAGCTGCTTTGATAGGAGATTCTTGGCAAAGGAAGTGACAACATAGTCTTCACGATCCAGATGGTCCCACTTGTGACTCCATCGTTGCCTAATGGAACTGCAATATTGAGCTCGTGCCTTATTTTGATCCTTAGATAGGATAATAAATCATGGCAAGTAACTGGTCTGGGTGCACAACTAGTCTGTCCTACTTTTCACTCCCTTCCCCTTTTTTCTCTATCTTTCACGAGACTATCCAAGTGTGATTGCCACTGAATTAGTAGAGAATTTTAATTACATAGGTCATAGTTTTTACTTTTAGCAAGTGGCTTTCAACATTTTATAGCTGCACAGGCCATTCAGATCCATATGTCCCCAACACTTTTAATTTTTTTTGCTTCTTGAGACGTACAGAGGCTGAAACTCAGTCTCCCAGTTTTGGGGATATTAAAATTTCTCAGGATGACATCTTACTGTCGGATCCCCTTACTGGTAAACATCCAGTGTTGTCTACTCTCAAAAACAGGCTCTCAAAAATATTAATAGTTTATTATATCTAAAAGTGGCCCTGAGTATTTCAAACCTTCTTTTGCATATCCTTTAATACATAAATAGGTCTGGGATTAAACTTTCTCTGTCCGTTTCCATTTTCTGAATAAGGCAATATTGACTATCAGACCTACCTATTCTCAGAATTTCTTACCCTGATGCAAAGATTGAGGAAAAATCCATAGAGACTGCATGCTGTGTCAGATTAAATTGAAAAATAATTTAATTAAAATACACCTCCCAAGTCTGCCAGAATCTAATCATTTGAAATGGTACTCTTCCAGACTAGAGTGGCCACTGTCCCTATTTTAGAAATAAGACAAATCTAATATTTCACACATTTCTCTTGTTTGGGGAATCTAATAACTCCCCCTTTCAAAACCACATCTAGTGGAATGTTATAATAATCTTTTGAAAGTTGAGAAGAATCCAGAAGAAAAAAGAGAATCAAATGATTTGAGAATCCTTCTTGGTTTTCCAGGAAATATTCATATATATATGAATATATGGCATATATATATACATATATACATATGTATACATACATATATATGACATATATCAATCACAAAATAATATTAGACCTAAAGTATAAATTACTTAAAAATATGTAATAAAATTAAAGAAAAAAACTTTCCTTTTTATTTTAAACCCGACGTAGCTTCTTCAGTCTCATAAAATTAATCCAGGCAATTATAAGGACAACAAATCTGTGAATGTGATGTTCTGGAACCCTGCTACATAATGGCAGCTGTTTAAGGGATAGCCAATGATCGGGTATCAATTAGCCGAGCATCAAAATAATTTTATGAGAAATGCAATCGAGGAATTTGAGTCTCATTCTTTCTGACAAATATAAAGAATCTTAAGGTTTGTAACCTTGCCCTGAAAAGAACATAGGGGAAACTACAAAGCTCACTCTAAGCAGAGCATAACGTGGTGTGGGGATCTTTTTAGATCTATCAGGATAATTGGTGATGCACTAACATAAGCTTTGGGGAGTTCTGAGATGACCATGTTAATTAAAAGACTGCCTCTCCTCTTGGGATTGCCCCATATTACCTCACCAGCTCCAGTTATCCCCCAAATCATCTTATAGAAAGATAATATTTCACCATTTACTATTGATGATACTGTAATTCATTTACTATTTATGATGTTTATTAGGCTCCTGTCCTTGGCCCATCGCTCCCCTCATGTATCACTCTCTAAGGGCAAGCTCATCCATTCCACTGTCTTAGCAATCACGAACATGCAGATGACCCCTAACTTTTCTTCACTGGCCCAAGCCAGTCCTCTAAGCTTCCAGAAGAACATTTCACTAGCAAATCCCACAGGAATCTCAAATTCAATATATTCAAACCAGAACTCTGTCTTCTTTATAAACCTGCTCCTCTTCCAGCATTCTCTCTCTTCTTTAGAAATTACAATCTACCCTATCACCCATGCTAGAAAATGGAGGGATTCTTGGCTCTTCCTTAACCTCCATATCCAATAATTCATCAGGTCTCAATATTTCCTAATTCTGGCCTTTCATCTTCATCTCTTTCGGTTATTCAGCAAATGTTTAAAGCGTGTGCACTATAGGCGAGGCACTCTTCGAAAGCTAAACTGACTTTAGACAAAACATTTTTTTAAAAAAATTCTTCACCTTCTGGAGTTTACATTCTATTTGCAGGAGATAGAAAATAAGCAATAAATTGAATTCATATCAGGAGCTGATACATGCTATAGACTAACATAAGTAGAATAGGATAATGAAGATCAGAAATGTAGAAATGCACTTGTCAAGGGAGGCCCCACTGATAAATTAATATTTGAACAAAGACTCGAAGAATATCTGAGAGTTAGCCAAGGAAATATGGAAGAAGAGTATGCCATACCAGGAAGAGACAACAGCCAAGTCGGGCTGTTTGTGGTAGTTGGAAGAGTAACAAGGAGACCAATAAGGCTGGAGATCATGGTCTTCATCGAGATCATACTTATTTCTTCTAATTATGCCTTTCCAGTTGTGTCCCTCTCTATCCTTTATTAGCCTTGAGAGTTCTTTATCTACAATTCAAATTGCCATGATTCTGCCCTTTTTAAACCTCTCAATGGCTACTCACAGACCACAAGAAGCAGTTCAACTCTTAACTGGTGTATCAAGGTTTCCATGATCTGGTTTGTGTTTACTTCTATAGGTGTATCTCATTCTTACCTATCTACTTTATGTCCAACAATACCCATCTCTTTGTAGTTTCTTAGACACCAATATTTGCCTAATCTGTGTTGTGCCTTCTGTGTGGATTTCCTATCCCTCTTTCATCTGGCCAACTAACACTCAATATAGTTCATCCCTTATCACCCTCAATACAGATTAATTCAGTGCAGCTCCTTTTTTCTACCTCTGCATATCATTAGTATTGCTCTTTTAACTATGTTATAAATATAGTCCTATATTTATGAATTTTTATTTGGCTCTGAGATCATTAAGTGTGAAGAATGGGTGCCTTGTGCAGAGTAGATCCCCAGTAAATATTGGTTGAATAGATGAATGATTATTATCACCTCTAAAGTTCTGGAAAATTGAGAGATTTCAGTTGGACCTTAAGACGAACTTTCAATTGTTTCTGATTGTTTTAAGATAAAATTCCAGTTTCTTTGCCTCCCATGGGCCTCAACGTGTTAATCCTATTTGACTTTTCAAATTGTATGTGTGTGTGTGTGTGTGTGTGTGTAATCATTCATCCATATCTTAATATATATAGTATATACTTTCCATCTATGAATGAAGACTCTTTTCACTATAACTTCAGTAAGTTGATTGATTGATAAGGTCCTTGTTGTTCCCACAAACACATTGTTCATCTTCCAGCCTCCATAATTCTGCTTTGGTATTCTCCTATTCTCTTTCTGGGAAGAGCTATGTTTTTTTCCTCTACGGTAAATCTTATCTCTCTTGTAAGTACAGCTGAAGCTCCACTTCTTGACTGAACTATCTTGGCTACTCACACCCTAATGTGTTTGCTATTTATCTTGTGTGTTGTCTTCACTTTGAATTTTAATGTATGAGAAATCAAGAATTATGTGTTAGAGTTATTTTATACTCCATAATGTCATCAGAGTATTTGCTAAAGACTTCGGGAGGTCTCTGGGTTATTTGTATTTGGAGATGGTTAATTAAAGCATAAACAGTTATTTCCCCAAGCCAGTTTGGAATTTACCTCTGTATAAGAATAATGAGCAAAATACTTCATTGAAGATGATTCTAGTTTCAAGATTCTAACCAGGGGGCGCCTGGGTGGCTCAGTCGTTAAGCGTCTGCCTTCGGCTCAGGTCATGATCCCAGGGTCCTGGGATCGAGCCCCGCATCGGGCTCCCTGCTCAGCGGGAAGCCTGCTTCTCCCTCTCCCACTCCCCCTGCTTGTGTTCCCTCTCTCGCTGTCTTTCTCTCTGTCAAATAAATAAAATCTTAAAAAAAAAGATTCTAACCAGAACCTTCAAAATAAAAGCAAGTAAATGAACACATCTTAATGAATGGAATCAATGAGAAGAAAATGGTCATGTGTTTTCGTTTGTCTGATCATGGAAGATGGCTTCATTTCTTTTCTATTTTTCCATCTGTTCAGCAACTCTAAGGTTTAGCTCTCTTCTAATTGTAATTGCTTAGTATTGATTGATGGTGATGCAAACCAAGGGACTATATAGGGATTTAGTCTTGATTTGAAGCTTTTATATTTATATTGTTTTTTCCTCTGGAAAGTAGAAAGCTCTGTGTGCCCTGATGTGCCGTAATTTCCTGGAGAATACCAGAGTCTTTGCATTAATGATATATAGAAAAATGATAAATCAGTGGGGTGTTGCAACACATTTCCACCAAGAGGAAAATTATTACGTACACTAAACATATAGAGAAAGACCCACTGACCTAGAACCCAGTTAGCTAGTTTGCAACTGCCTGTGTTCGAGAAGCTACTTCCTCTTTTAACTATTACCAGGGGTCTAATTGTATTGGAAGAAGTAATGAAGACAACAATGAGAAAACTCTTTCTTACAAAGTGAACATTGCCACTATCTGCTTCATTGTGTAGGAGGAAAACCTTAAAATCTGATATTTTCAGATATCAGATGTGTATTTTATGTCCCTTTATCATTTCCTAAACTTTGTAGAGAATTGATCTTAATGACTACATATTTTTATTAGTTAGTTAATTATCACTGAAGTGACTCTAAGACATCATGTTCTCTGTCTGCAGTGGCTTTAGGTAGATTAAAATGAGCCCCTCTCAGTAAGCAGCATTATTCACTCAGTCTGTTACAGATGTGAATGTCACCCATAGGATTAGTTTTAGAATTAAGCAATCACCCACATGGTGTGTTTTGGAGCTTGGTCATTTCTCTGCACAATAATGATTGATCTAACACAAATACTGGATGCCTGAAAATTTCCAGAGGGAGGTAGTATAGTTCACAGTTCAGCATTCAGGCTCTGGCTACATGTCTAGTCTTGTAGTTTACTATCTTTTTGCCTTGCCTTGCCCATCTGTAAAGAATAATGATGATACTCACTCCTTAGGATTAAAGATCAAATGAAGCAATGCATGGAACGTACTTATGACTATACCTGATTAATACTAAGTACTTTAAAAATTGAGCTATTATTACTATCACAAAATGTTCATCATTTTGACTTACTGTATCTCCATCCTGTATCTAGTGAGGACAAAGCCTTAAACTAATTCACACCAAAGTGTTAGCATCTTACTTAATGAAAGAACATATGGATTAGCTTCATAAGCTGCCAAGTGCTCTATAAAAATAAAGAAATGGCGCAACTAGCATTTTAAAGGGCAAGGAGAGAACAGAGATGCTTTTGGTGCAAGAGGGATGGCAGGAAAAGACCGAAGGGAAATTCAGCTATTTCATACTTTCTCTAGTACCTTCCTTTGTCCTGCATTAGAAAATATACCCCAAATTCATCCTTGTGTGGTTATTCAGTAAAAGAATGTCACGAGAGATTACTTACCGCACAGGTTGAATTGAAAAATTCCAGGCTAGCGGGCCAGCCCTGTACCCGGGGCCAGAGAGCATTGCTGGCCTGGGCACGGCCTGTGATAAGTACACACACGTTCTGAGGAGCCAGGGAAGTGTGCCTCTGGGAACGTGCATGTCTGTGCACCCAGGGAGCAGGAACATAATTTTTAACACTCTGGGAGCAGACTGTTTGCTATGAACAGAATAAAAGTGAGGTTGACACCCCCCTTTGATATGCTCCCCAACCCTACAATCACATTTGTAGGTGCCTTGCTTCACTCTAAATATTTCTAGGTAGCTTTAGAGCTATTTGCAGGGTGCAGAACTTGGGGTGGGAGAAGGGTGAGGCATTTGGATCTATTGTAATTTTAAGTTTTAATGTAAAAACTACTTCATTTGTATCTCTAGTGTGAAAAAAGCAATTACTTTCATTTAGTTGGGGTTTTTTTGTTTTTTGTTTTGTTTTGTTTCATTTTTCCCATGAGTGTTTCTTTCTGCAGGACACTGTGAGCTCCTGAAGGACAGTAAGCATGTCGTAATCATTTCTTTTATTCTTAGTACCTGGTACACAATAAGAAACTGAAAAAGAATAAGAAACTGAAAAAAAAAAAAGCACATAATAGCTCCTCAATGATTTTTTTTTTAGTACATAAATGAATGAAAGAAATCAGCAAAAAGTTGTTTTTTAGACAAGAAGATTTTTGGACTTCACAAATACTATAAAGAGATTATTTTCCTACGAAGAACTATTCAAATATTCTTATAAATGATAAAATATTTAATAAGATGCTATTTTCTAGGGAATTTATTTTGTTATTAACCCATGAGTGCTATATATTAAATATTCCAAGCAAACATACTGTCAAACTGTATAATAAAATATGTGTAATAATTATATTAATCCAAAATCCTCTCATGCAAAGGCTGACCAGTAACTCTTATAATTATACACAATAATATATTTAGTTGTATTTTGAGTTCATTAGACAAAATGAATCATTATCACACTTTCATATTTATGCACAGCAAATTGCATTATGTAGAGAATATATGTATATGAATACCCAATCTCTCATTGAAATTGAGTTGTCTCACGAGGGAAATTCACTATAAAGTTGGTATCAGTGACACTTCAGAAGTTGTATTGTGATGTATTATTCATAAAAAAAGTTGAAAAGAACTGCAACTTTTTATCCTGTGGAAATGTTATCTAAGTATGTTTTGCAATATAAAAAGACAAGTGTCTTGATGATTTTATATGCCTGTCACTCTGAGAGCTACTCAGAGAAGCTATTTATACTTTTGGATTGGGAATTATGTCAGTCTTGGAACATATGGTCATCCTTAAAATCTGTTTAGCATCTCTAAAAATAGAAATTGTTTGACAATTTAAGTTATTTGAATTATAATTTTATTAAAACAAAAAATGTTATGATCACATAGAAGTGCACATGAATCTCAGCATACCTTTAATTAAAAAGAAAAAAAAAAAAAAGACAGCAGGCTTAGATCCAGCCAAGACACTGTAAAGATCTGGATATTTGGTATTCGTTTTCCTACTTTACCTTACGCTCAAACATTTCTTGAGTTTTCTAGGGATTTGTAAAAATAAAACATTCTATCTTCTTTTCCCATTACCTAAAGTCCTTCTGACAGTGGAGGACCAAAAAAAAAAAAAAAAGAGAGAGAAAAAGAAAAGAAAGAAAAAATAATTCGCCCTTGCCCAGAGACCCAATCTGTATTTTACTACGGATTTTAGTCATATTTAATTTCTTCTTTACCCTAGATATCTCTGAATTTAGCACAAGTATTAGGTACTCCTCTTTCATCTGAGTCCAACTTTTCCTTCCTCCCTCCCTTTTCCCTTGCCCTCTTTCCTTTCTTTCCTGTTTCCACACTGTGTATCATATGCATTTCAACCATTTTCAACCCTCAAGCTCACATCTACAGCTTAAACACAACTCAAAGTCCTCA
The DNA here is from genome assembly GCF_964656455.1 of Halichoerus grypus. Lineage (NCBI taxonomy): Eukaryota > Metazoa > Chordata > Mammalia > Carnivora > Phocidae > Halichoerus > Halichoerus grypus. The sequence goes on from NC_135714.1 coordinate 189,589,978, forward strand.
CTTGACACATTTCCTGCCCTAATGCATCGACTTTCTCTGAAACAAAAGTTTTGTTAATGGTCATCTAAAATGGTATTTCTAAAAATGCCACGTTATAAAAATGACCTAGCATCTAGTTAATAACCAGAACTAAAGGGGGACAAACTATTAATAAATTCCCAGGATGATTCCTTTGATAAGAAACTAACCTCTCAGCCGATGCATATTTCTTCCCATTGCCGTTCTGACATGTGGTCATAACAACACCAGCCTCATTACAGTGATAAATACTTCTTTAAGAGGAAGCCTGTTTCACTATTCAACCACTCTAATTATAGAAAAAAAAAATGTCCTCTTACCTTGTTCCTAAGCCTATTTCCTGGTCTGCAAGTTATAGTTTTATCATGGGCACATACTGCTATTATAAAAAAAAAAAAAAAAAAAAAAAGATGAATTATAGAGAAAATCAAAAGTGCTCTAATACATATGATTTGACATGAGCAGGTTTTTGCCAGCAGGAAAGCAATGAAAATGGGATCAAGTCTTCCCAGCAAAGGAAATTAACCAACAGGAGCTTGACAATTGCAGGCTTATTTTAAGGGAGTAGTGATATGTTTTGAAGGTTATTAAGATGTAACTTCTTATTCATCTGGAAACTTGAATATTTCTCCTTGAGAAAAATCTTTAGGAAAGTTACAAGTTGTTACCTATAAAGATGAGTTGGTAAACAGTATTGCTACTATCACCTGATTTTTTAAAAAATTTTCTATTGTTATGTTAATCACCATACATTACATCATTAGTTTTAGATGTAGTGTTCCATGATTCATTGTTTGTGCATAACACCCAGTGCTCCATGCAGAACGTGCCCTCTTTAATACCCATCACCAGGCTAACCCATCCTCCCACCCCCCTCCCCTCTAGAACCATCAGTTTGTTTTTCAGAGTCCGTCTCTCATGGTTCATCTCCCCCTCCAATTTCCCCCCTTCATTCTTCCCCTCTTACTATCTTCTTCTTCTTCTTTTTTTCTTAACATATATTGCATTATTTGTTTCAGAGGTACAGATCTGTGATTCAACAGTCTTGCACAATTCACAGCGCTCACCATAGCACATACCCTCCCCAATGTCTATCACCAGCCACCCAATCCCTCCCCCCCCACTCTAGCAACCCTCAGTTTGTTTCCTGAGATTAAGAATTCCTCATATCAGTGAGGTCATATGATACATGTCTTTCTCTGATTGACTTATTTCGCTCTGCATAACACCCTCCAGTTCCATCCACATCATTGCAAATGGCAAGATCTCATTCCTTTTGATGGCTGCATAATTTTCCATTGTGTATATATACCACATCTTCTTTATCCATTCATCTGTCGATGGACATCTTGGCACAAAAATAGACTCAAAATGGTTGAAAGACCTAAATGTGAGACAGGAGTCCATCAAAATCCTAAAGGAGAACACAGGCAATAACTATCACCTGATTTTAATCAGAAAACTTCACTTCAATTCCAACTAAGACATACTAATTTTGCCAGCTTGGGTAGATGACTTAACCTCTCTGAGAATTAGTTTTGCATGTGTGATATATAAGGCAATTCTGATATGATTATAATAAGGATAAAAAGTATAAATGATAATAAATTATTTAGTTTTGTAAATATATGAAATGTTAAGAAATGTCACTAAACTGGCTAGTGACATTTGTCCCTGCTAGAAATTCTATTGTCAATTAATTGAAAAGAAAAAAAGAGCTCAACAGTTCATTGGCATACATGTATCTAAAGTCACATGTTTCTGGAATTCACACCTAGGGCTTTTGAAATAGTATTTCACCATTAGCAGATTTCTCTTTTGGTCCTTATTATGTTTCATATATTTATTAGAATAGGAGAAGAGAGATAAGGAAACCAGAGTGAGAAAAGACTATATCTTTTTCTTTTTTTAAGATTTTATTTATTTATTTGACAGAGAGAGAGAGATAGCGAGAGCAGGAACACAAGCAGGGGGAGTAGGAGAGGGAGAAGCAGGCTTCCTGCGGAGCAGGGAGCCCGATGCAGGACTCGATCCCAGGACCCTGGGATCATGACCTGAGCCGAAGGCAACCACTTAACCAACTGAGCCACCCAGGCGCCCCAAGACTGTATCTTAAAACCCAAGTCAGACATCACTTTTTTATACTGGCCAGGCAAGACAATGTAACTATAGAGAAAATTAAAGTTTTTTGAATTTAAAAGACAATGTAGGAAACTGAATGATTGCATATGCATTTTTATTTAAAGATAATATTTAAAATATAAACAACCTAAACACTAAAGTAAGGTCAAATAATACAAAAATCAATGTGGATTTATATTTTGAGTTCATTATGTAAATAGTCATCCAAAAAAATAATGAGAAAAAAAACACATTAGATGCAATTTCTAATTTAACATTAGGAAAAATATGACATTAGAATTTTTAAAATGTTATTTCATTGCTATCGTTCCAGAAAAAAAAAAATTCACACCTAATATCAACATTTTGCATTTAGCAAAACAAAGACAAATTTGATGGTTTGAATCTGTTTTGGCTTTTAAGTATTTTTAATATATATAAAACAGACATTTGAAGTCTAAATTATCTATCTCATTTTAGGCATGGTATTTAATACTGGTGAGGAGGGTGCAAAAATATGAAGAAACTCAGATTAATTTTCTGAGCATTTGTTGTATTCTGGGTGCCAGCGAAGGAAGAAGAGGAATTCAAAATTTAATGTACTTACTCAAAAAATATTTAATGAGTTCCTCATACATTCTAGGAAAGACTGATCCATAGCAGAATGTCTACATAAATATTCTAAAAAAGATATGAACAGGGGTACCTGGGTGGCTCAGTCAGTGAAGCATTGGACTCTTGGTTTTGGCTCAGGTTATGATCTCAGCGCCGAATCTGCTTGAGATTCTTTCCCCTTCCCTCTCCCTACCCCTGCTCCTCTCCCTGCTGTCTCTCTCTCTAAAATAAATAAATAAATAAATAAATAAATAAGTAAATAAATAAATAAAATCTTAAAAAAAGAGAGATGTGAATGAAGTACTTCTGTAAGAGAACAAAATCAGATTAATTTCAGCTATAAATCCCTGAGAAGATTTTGGAAGGGAGAGACTCATGAATGCATCAATAAATATCTGAGCAACTCAACAAAACCACACTCAACTGAGCATATAAATAAAGAAAATTAGTGAATTCATACGGATATACTTTGGAGATGTTTTTCTGTAGTTAATTTCTGAATCCCTATGAATAATATAATTGACCCTTTCCAAATCAACTAGCTTACTAGAAATTCATTTCACATCAATTTTGTATGTTTCAAAACTATTTCAACTTTTTGGTTAGAATTTGTAAGGTAAATGAAATTTTTGCTAGGAAATTTTTGTGGGGGTGGTGGTAATTTTCTTGCTTATGAAATTAACAAGTTTGCATGTTTTTGTTTGGCTAAGCTTTTCTTGCTTTTTTTCAGTTGTCCACAAATACCTTTACAAACATAAATATCAAATTTTATTGAGTTACATGTTGTCCTGAATAAGTAAAATGGTATATTTAATATTCAAGCAGTGATTTTATGATTTCATTCTTCATTATGTTAATTGAAGCCATTCACCAACAAATTGGCCTCTGTGTTCTGTAAGAATGATCTGGATTTAAAGATATTGGAAGATTTGTACTTGTAATTAACTTAGTCATTCGAAATTTCAATCCTGTGAAATAACCTAAGGGTGTCTTTATTTTCACCCACCTTTAGCTCATAATAAAAATGCAGCTACTCTCATGTACAGAAAATTGACAAAGACAAGATTTCATTGCTATTTTCTTGTCACTAAGCAGATATTTTTTTTCCTAAATGAACTCTGCCACTACCAATCTATATTTAGATAATTTGGTTAGTCCAGTTTTTTACCTGTTATAAAAATTAAAAGGGATATTTCTCATTTATATTTCAATATGTCACCTTTTAAATTGATTGTGTCATTTTTTTTTCCTTCTGAAGCATTCTCTGGTGACATTTCACTGCTTCAAACACTTAAAATCTCTGTTTCTTTGTTCTTGTCTTCATGCTTCATATGGCTCAAGTGTAACAACCTTAGATAGATTCTGAAAAAGTGATTTACTTTATATATTTGGTAATTTTAAAACTTAATTTCTACACGAACATTTATTGAGCACTTACTATATACAGTGTACTTTCAACATCTCTTGTCTCATTGTACTTTTCAGAAAATCATAGTCACCTTTCTTCCTAAATGTTTAAATTATTCTTACAGTTGCTTTATTAAATGGCAGGTCATGAAGAATTAATAGAAAGTATGAGATGAAAAGTACAATGAGTACAAAGAGAAAACAAAAAGAAAAGTTATGTTTGATGTTTTCTATTTTGAAATTTCCTAGAGGCAGTCTGTCACTGTGTTCAGTAATTTTTTCCTTTTCAAGTGTCACCTCAGTGAGGGGCCTGCGTGGCTCAGTTGGTTGAGCCTCCGACTCTTGGTTTCAGCTCAGGTCAGGATCTCAGGGTCATGAGATCTAGGCCTGCATCAGGTGTGGGATCTGCTTGGGATTCTTTCCCTCTCCCTCTCCCTTTCCCCCTGCTCACACATGCTCACTCTCTCTCTCTCAAATAAATAAATAAATAAAATCTTTAAAAAAATAAAATAAAATGCCTCTCAGATTTACTTTCTTCTCAATTCTCACTACTAAGACCAAAGCCCAGCCTTCCATCACTTCATGTTTCTAATACTACAACAGCTCTTTAACTGATTAGCCCAACCCTACTCCTTCCTTCTCTAATCCATCCTTCCACTGCAATAATCTTTCTGAAATACTGCTATCATATGGCACTCTTCTGCTCAGAAAATTCCTATACTCTATTGACTTCTGCATGAAAACCAAATTCTCCTGCCTGGCATGAGAGGTCACCCCTAATTTTGTGCCATTCTACTAGTGAAGCTTTATTTCCTTCTTGTTCCTGGTCCACATACTTTGCCTCTGTCATACTGGTCAACTGACTTCCATCCCCACACATCCTGCTTCCTGCAAAGTCCATGCTTTACAAGTATGACGACCTTTTTCAGAATGGCCCTTCTCCCTTGCGCCTGTCTAACCACTGACCTTTCTGGAAAGCCAAGATTGAACCCCACTAACTCTGACAGTTCTAACACATCCTAATGTTCTTTCATTTTCTGAATACCAATAACATTTATAATCAGAAACTCATGGTTACTCAATTTCTCATGAAAGGGGCACTGGAATTAATTCAGATAACCTGGACCCTTGTTCACTATTGAGTGTTGAAACCATTTCTACCTCCCTTTGCTCACTATATCTTCTACTGGTATCATAGCGATCATAGCATTACAGTGATGGGTTATGTTTCCTTTCTCTGTGCTGCTCTGGAAGCACTGAGGAAACAAACAACTCATTTTGCTTCCCAACCCCAGTGTACCTGGCATCACACCTAACACATAGTGGCTTCTCAATGCGTGTTTAAGATGGAATGTCCACCATGCAAACCTTCTGACCCAGAGATGATCTGTAAAATAGAAATAATAATACCTGCCCTGCCTAGCTCACAGAATATTATTGAGTAGAGGAAAAGGTGGAAAAATACTTTGTAATTATAAGCAGTACAGAAATATGATAATGGCAAATGATTTTCTCTATCTATAGAGTAATGCTTTTTTTTTTTTAGACATATATTTACCTTTTTTTAAAATTAACATATAATGTATTATTTCAGGGGTACAGGTCTGTGATTCATCAATCTTATATAATACCCAATCCTCCTTACAACACATACCCTCCCCAATGTCCAGTGCTTTCTTAACCAAACTCTTTGAGTCTAGAAACTATCCTACTTATTTTGACAGCCATGAGCACACTCAGCTGCTGCTGGCTTATGACATACTTTTAGTAAAATTTACACAGATTTGTTGATCATTTGTAAATAATTTAATATTAAAAATTATCTGTTTTTATATTATCAGTACATCTAATGTTTGTCTCCAAACTTCATGGTGCCTAAAATGATAAAATATTTTTAATTCCAATTCTGAACAAGCTGAGTGTTTCAATAATTACATTTTTATATATTATGTCCTCTAGACATAAAAATAAAGCTAAGTTAAATTTATAACAGGAATCATTAAATTTATCACTTTCTAGGAGAGAAAATAAAATCAGAAGAGAATTCCTGTTTGGTATTGTGGTTGGTGGGAAATACTACCTTGAGAATAGAAAGTGTGGAAGAACTGAGTTTTGATCTCAGTTCTACTTACTTACTGGCTGGGTGGTGGTGGGTAAGTCATTTATCCTCTCAGAACTTCACTTTCCTCCTTTGTAAAATGGAAATTTTGTTTTAATTCCAGTTCCATATCTATCTCACAGATTAATGGGAATAAAGTGAGAAAATATATGTTAATATAGTACTCTATTAATATTAATTTAGTCTAATTTTTAAAAATTAACTTACTTATTTATCAAAATGTTTCACACTGTGTTCTAAGTTATCCATAATGTGATTCAATAAAATATTTTTATAATGGTGATTATATAAAAACCAGTGACTACCTGAAAAACCTTGGGATTGCAGGTGTATAAATATATTTAGGTTTGTGTTTCTGGGTACTTTTTGTCTTGAAATGCGCTAATTTGAGGCAATGACATACAGATAATTTTTACAAATCAACATGCCTTGGACACAAAGATTCTTTCTTTTGCCTTTTTTTTTTTTTCTAAGTGGATTTAAGTAGATGAGCCAATAGCAATTTATTTCCCCCTTCTGTAAGTAGGTCTTAGGAGTGAATAAGCAAGGAAACAGATTTATCAACTTTGGATGGTGTAATGGGCTCTGATGAGCTCTAACCCTCAGTGTGTTGGGATTTTGGAAGGTACTTAGGATTAGATGAGGTCATGAGGGTGGGATCCTCAGGGTAAGATTAGTGTTTTGTTTTGTTTTGTTTTGTTTCTAAGAAGAGTAAAAGAGAACTGGTTCTCTGTCTCTGTCTCCCTCTCTCTCTCTCTCACCACCATGTGAGGACACAGCAAGAGGGCAACCATCTCCAAGCCAGGAAGAGGTCCCTCACCAAGAACTGAGTCTGCCTGCACTTTGTTCTTGGACTTCCCAGCCTCCAGAACTGTGAGGCTGTTTTTTAAGCTACTCATTTTATAATATTTTCTTATAGCAGCCTGAGCAGACTAAGACAGATGCAATAACTTTAACAAAAATTAATGATTCAAAATCAAGTCTGGCTATAAAGAATAAGAATAAGGGAAGTGGGAAAAACATCACACACACACACATACACACACACCAGAGCATGTCCAAGGTGTAGATATAAAGCAGAACTGCTGAAATTAGCACACATTGAAATTAGTTCAATTGGGATGAGTGGTAGAAAAGCCAGCTGCCCCACCGTGCATTCTCTCTATCTTCATTTTGTCAATGGAAACCCTATTAAGCGCTGTATTTCACAGGCTCCCTTGCAACTAGTTGCAGCCCGGGACTAATTTCAAGCTCGTGATATATTAATGGAAGTGATATTTGCTACTTCCAAGTCATTTCTCTGTCTCTTTAAAGATGTTTGCCCTGGCTCTCTCTTGCTTAGTGTTTTGGCTTGGACTTGGTGCTGTCTGGAGGATATGCTGAGCATAACAGAACCACCTGCAGTCCTGGACTGCTCCTCTCGGAAGTTCCATGAGAGGGAAATACATTTCCCTTATATTCATGGCTCTCTTCCTCACTGCAATCTAGCCTCTTCTAACCAAGTTGACTCCTAAAAACCAAACCCTACTGCTACATTTCCTTAAAGCAAAAGACTTTGGTTTGGGAGTAGGGTAGGCAATTCATCCAATTTGTGGTCAGTATGAATAATTAATATCACATCTTTTGGCACCTCATCCAGTGTGGGGAAGTACATGAGTATTCTGAACCATTAAAATAGAGGTTGGGTAGTTGATGTCGTGTCTTTCCTTGTCCAACACAGCTAACAATTATGCCTCTTTTATTCATTTTTTCTTATAAGTGCATGGTGTTAAGTGCCAAATTGAGTTTCACAGTATAGATAGATTAGCTTGGATTAAGATAGACTAGCTTTAATTCCTCTGAGAACCAGTCTGTCTTCAACAGTAACCATCATCATGAAGGCTTTTCTGGATCATTCAAAATAGAGTATATTTATTCAGTAAAGTGTGAATTATATGTATTATTTACTTGTAGACATTTCTACTCTGTAGAAACCCACTATATATCCCTTTGTGTATCAAAAATATAATGTAGAAAAATTCCATAGTAAATAGTCGGAAGACAAAGAAAAAGAGGAGTCCCGAGCTTTGCATTTAGCTGACTTTTTATGCATATCTAGTTCAACTTTCTCCATGGGAAGAAAATCTGCCATGGCCATTGATTATCCTATTGTCTCTTTTTCTATATTTTCCTCCCAATTAATGTTGCCCTTCAAGATCTTTCTACCTATTGGTTTTCCAACAGTCTACTAAGGTACATTTTCCTTTGCATTAATTGATATGGTTGATACAACTGAGTGGATATAGAAGTAATTTACCACTGCCCTCCTTTCAAGCTCCTAGCAAAGTGTAACATACTTGTTTGAGAAGATGGCAGTATGTGAGAAGAGCTTTTACACACTTAGGTCTATGCAATCTACCCATAAGATACAGATTTAAAACTATGTGTCTATCTATCTATCTATCTATCTATCTATCTATCTATCTATCTATCTATCTATCATCTATCTATCTCTCTATATGTAAATAGAAGAGGAAAGATAGGCATAGAAATACATATGTACTACTTCATGTTACTTAAACATACCACTAATATTGACTCGGGACTGGGGATGTCCAACATTTCAGATATTTCCATGACTGCTGGCAGTAAAATAATAGTTCATCTGGTAAAAGCCCATGTACTTAATTATTTGTAGGAATATGTTACATGGGTATTTTCTATTTCTATAATACTTATTCTAAGTCAGCATATTTACTTAATTAGATATCTCATTCCTCAAACATTCTGGATCAATAAGAGCTTACTCTTTTGCTCATTATGGGTCTTCAATCAATATTACTGATTTTGAACATTAAAATTTCTCTCTCTGACAGAACTAGCTTACCTGCCACACTTTCTATGCCTTCACTAGCAACTAACTTAAACTTTGTTCTCAAAGTTTGTGAGGTCTAATCACTTGAACTGTTCTTAATATTCTTATTCTTATATATCTTAATTCTTATATATTCTTATATATCTTAATATTCTTAATATTTCTGGTTCATCAACCAGATGGTAACCATTCCTTGTTCCTTAAACCATACTCACTCTTGCTTCTGTGTCATATTTTTAACTCTCTGATCACCCTACTGACAGTTTCTATAGAGAAAACAGGACCTATCATTTATTGAGTAAACGATACTTAATTTATATGTGTAAGCTACTTTGCTTAGATACAGTAATATGTGATCTAACAACCGTTATCCCTACTTGTTCCCAATAGTAACCATTCTCCAAGAGTCTGTGCTTATCTCTTATGCTCTCTATTATTTGTGACTGCCATTAGGTGAATAGATTTTATTTCTTCATAATCCCAGACACCTATTTCTTAGCTGACAAACTCCTATCCATCTACTTGCTCATTACCCTTACTTAAATATTCTGAAATGAGCAGAATAGCCCAAACAGATCTTATTATTTCTATGGCTTGTTTTCAAATTACTTTTTTCTTCTTCTATTATTATTATAATAGTAGTAGTAGTAGTATTTAGTTTTTATTCATAGTACAAGCATTCTCTAAATAATCACAACTTGAAACCTAAGAGTAATCCTCATTGCTGCTCTCTTCCTCCTTTCCCTCATTGGGTTTCTTCTTTGGATTTCCCTTAGAGAACAAGCTATTTTTAAATTATCTTTAATATTTTTAAAATCTGGTTGAAATTCACTTTCTACCTCATTTCCAGTTATTTGTCTAAACATACTTTAAATCTGTAGCCTAACTGTAGATTTAAAATAGCCTAGTGTCTTTGCACATATCCCATATGTTTTTGTGTCTGTGGTTTTGTTTATGCTTTTTTTTTCCCTTCTGCCTGAAATACCCTCCTCCAAAACCTACCTTTCAAAATCTTATACATCCTTCAAAACTTTTTTTATATGCTAACCCTTCAATGGTACATGCTGTCAGTCAAAACTTCTTTTCCTTCTTTTTTTTTTTAAATTGAGATTTAATTGACATGCAACATTATGTAAGTTTAAGGTGTGCAGTGTATTAATTTGATACATTTCTATATTGCAATATAATTACCACTGTTGTGTTAGCAAACACCTCTATCACTTCACATGATTACTATTTCTTTTTTTGTAGTGAACAATTAAGATCGAGTCTCTTAGCAACTTTGAAGTTTATATTACAATATCATTGACTATAATCACTATGTTGTGCATTAGAACTTCAGGACTTATTTATCTACTAGTTGCAGGTTGGTACCCTTAAACAACATCTCCCCAATTTCCCCACCCCCTAAACCCTGGCAACCACCATTCTGTTCTTTGTTTCTATGAATTTGGCCTTTTTAGATATAAGTGAGATCATACAGTATTTGTCTTTCCCTATCTTACTTACCTTACTTAGCATAATACCCTCAAGATCCATCTATATTGTTGCAAATGGCAAGATTTCCCTCTTTCTTATGGTTGGAAGATATTTCATTGTGTGTGTGTGTATTTGTATCTCATCTTCTTTATTCATTCATCCTTTAATAGATTCTTAGGTTGTTTTCATATCTTGGTTCCCATGAATAGTGCTGCAATAAACATGGGAGTACAGATACTTCTTTGGTATTCAGTTTTTATTTCCTTTAAATACAAACTCAGAAGTGGGATAGTGGAATTGCTGGATCATGTGAGGTGGAAATTCTATTTTTTAATTTTTTGAGAAACCTCCATACTGGTTTTCATAGCAACTACACCAACTTAATATTCCTATCAACAGTGTTCAAGGGTTCCCTTTCGCCACATCCTTGCCAACAATTGTAATTGCTTGTCTCTTTGATGATAACTATTCTAACAGATATGAGATGATATCTCATTATGGTTTTGATTTGCATTTCCTTGAAGGTAAGTGAAGCTGAGCATCTTTTCTCTTTTACTGAATTTATACATATATATATATATATATATACACACACACACATATATGTATGTGTATTTCTCCACCTTACTAGTTTCAGGTGTACATCATAGTGATTCAATATTTTTTATACTTTATGAGATAATCCCCACTGAATATCTTTTCATGTACATTTTGGACATTTGTGTGTCTTTTTGGAAAAATGTCTATTTAGTTCCTTTGCTCATTTTTATCAGATTTTTTTTTTTCTGTTGTTATTGAAAAGTTCTCTCAAGAAGAACAAAGCTGGAGGCATCAATTCCTGATTTCAAGCTATATTACAAAACCATTGTAAGCAAAACAGTATGGTATTGGCATGAAAACTGACACAAGGATCAATGGAACAGTATAGAGAGGCCAGAAGTGAACCCATACATATATGGCCAATTAATTTACAAAAAAAGAGCCAAGAGTACACAATGGAGAAAGGACAGTCTCTTCAGTAAATGGTGTTGGGAAAACTGAATAGCCACATGCAAAAGAATGAAATTGGACCACTATCTTACATAATGCATAAAAATCAACTAAAATGCGTTAAAGACTTGAACATAAGACCTGAAGCCATAAAACTCCTAAAAAAAAAAAAAAAAAGCATGAGTGGTAAGCTCTTTGACATGGCTGTTGGTGCTGATTTTTTGAATTTGACACCAGAAGGAAATGTAACAGGCAAAAATCAAGAAGTGGGATTACCTCAAATTAAAAAGCTCCTGCAGAGCAAAGCCTTTTTTTTTTTTTTTTTCATCCACAAAATGAAAAGGCAACCTACTTAATGGGAGAAAATATTTGTAAATCATATAAATGATCAGGGGTCATAGTCTAAATATATACATATATAAACCTCATGCACTCAATTACAAAAACAAACAAACAAAAAAGCCAAGCAATCCAATTTAAAAGATGGGCGGATGATCTGAATAGATATTTTTCCAAAGAAGACATACAGATGAGCAACAGGTATATGAAAAGTTGTTCAACATCACTAATCATCAGGAAATGCAAATCAGGGGCGCCTGGGTGGCTCAGTCGGTTAAGTGTCTGCCTTCGGCTCAGGTCATGATCCCAGGGTCCTGGGATCGAGCCCCACGTTGGGCTCCCTGCTCAGTGGGGGGCCTGCTTCTCCCTCTCCCACTCCCCCTGCTTGTGTTCCCTCTCTCGCTGTGTCTCTCTCTGTCAAATAAATAAATAAAATCTTTAAAAAAAAAAGGAAATGCAAATCAAAACCCCAATGAGATATCATCTCACACCTGTTAGCATTGCTCTTATCAAAAAGAAAAGAGTAACAAATGCTGGTGAGGATATGAAGAAAAGGGAACCCTCATGCATGACTGGTGGGAATGTAAATTGGTACAGCCACTATGGAAAACAGTATGGGCATTCCTCAAAATGTTAAAAATAAAACTGCCATATGATCCTGCAATTACACTTCTGAATATTTATTTAAAGAAAATAAAAAGACTCACAAAGATACTTGCACCCTCATGTTCATTGCAGTATTATTTAAAATAGCCATGATACATAAAAAACCTAAGTGTCCATCATGAATGAATGGATAAAGAACATATGAATATATATAAAGGAATATTATATTAATACATATTATATATATATATTATACATTGGAATATTAGTCTGCCATTAAAAAATAATGAAATCTTGTCATTTGTAACAAAATGGATTTACCTTGAAGACATATGCTAAGTGAAGTAATTCAGACAGAAAAAGGGGTAGGGGAGGGGTGAAATGTGTTAAGGGAATCAAAACTTACAAACTTCCAATTATAAAAAAGAGTAAGTATGGGGATGTAGTGTACAGCATGTCGACTATACTTAGTAATACTGTATTGCAGATTTGAAAGTTGCTGAGACAGTAGATCTTAAAAGTTCTCATCACAAGAAAAAAATTTTGTAACTATGTGTGATGGCAAATGTTACGTAGACTTATTTTGGTGATCATTTTGCAATCATTATGTTGTACAACCGAAACTAACATAATGTTCTGTGTCAGTTATACCTCAGTTTAAAAAAAAGGAAAAAAGAAATAAAGAAAAGTTCTTTCTTCTTTCTGTAAACATCTATGTTAGATTTTGGTAATATTCTGCCTTATAATGATGCTTGTTTTATATAGGTCTCCCTTGCTCTATCTTAAGCTCTTTGAGGGTCAAAATCTTGCCTCTTCATCATTGTATCTTGTGCTGTTCCTAAAAGCACTTTTGTAATCAGCATTTTCTTCCTACTTATGCATATATGTAAGTTGAATGTAGAAATGAGTAAATACTTCAAGTTTTTTGAAAACTGTTTTGAATGACTATCTCATGATATATTCATGTGCTTCTTTGTTTCACCTTATTTGGTGGCTTTTATCAAGAATAATAATCTTGGGGCGCCTGGGTGGCTCAGTCAGTTAAGCAGCTGCCTTCGGCTCAGGTCATGATCTCAGGGTCCTGGGATAAAGCCCAACATGGAGCTCCCTGTTCAGGTGGGGAGTCTGCTTCTCCCTCTGCCTGCCACTCCCCCTGCTTGTGCTCTCTTTCTCTCTCTGTGTGTCAAATAAATAAGTAAAATCTTTAAAAAAAAAATCAAGAATAATAATCTCACCAAAATATAAATAAAATAAAGTAAAATGAAATAAAAATGTGATATAATCGATGTGTAAATTAACCAAATGGCAGGAATTTTTTCATGTATATGTAATATACATGAATATATTGCCATGATATATACTTAAAATATCTCACAATATTATTTGTGAATTACACCTCAATCAAGCTGAAATTTACAAAAAAGAAATTAAAAAAGAATAATAATAAATGTTCTATGCTCCCATTCCATTATATTTTTCAATTTATGTATAATTTTATAATTGTATTTGCTTCAGTAAATCTTTTCCAAAATGAGAAATATTTGTAAGACTATAAACTTCTGCAATTTCTTTGATTCAGTTACATTGTTTATGTGTCCTAAGGCATCTATGCTTTTTGATTACAAACTATGTAGTGCCTTCTGGGTGAGTTTTCATGAAAAATTCAGGAAGCTGCATTTGTGTTTCTTCTTTGTAATGTTAACTATTTTTCAGATATTTCCCTTTTATTCATAAGAAACTCCATAGCATAACTTTTGATTTAAATAATAAATATATACAGAGAAAGGTAGATGACATTATCATTTTCTTCCTCAGGAAAAATACAAGTGTGAATAATTAAAGATGAATCTCTGTTAATAGCAAACAATAGCCCTCCTTATTCGGCTTGTGGATAAAGTGAATCCACCTACCCTTACTATAACAGTATCTCCTGAGATGGGTATAAATTACCACTTGTCAAGGCTACCACATACCTCCTGTTAAAACCATTTTCCTGGACCTCCAGCCCTGGTGTGGGCCTTGTTCAGTGTCTTTTGTCTTCTTTCTTACTTAAAGGAAGTCTGTTCACAAGGAGATTGGAAGCCAAAGGATTTGGTTTCTACCTGCACAACTCCTGCAGATATGTGATGAACTGAAAGCTGACCTTCGATCGAGTACAGCATATTCTTAATGAAACTGTCTACTTCTACTCAATGTCAAGGATTGGCTTTAAAGGTTTTCTGGGCTAATAGATTAAATTACTCTTTGAGGCCAAAAGGCTGCAGTATGAGATTATACCTGATGAGAGGAAGAAATAAATTATTAAGAGGATATGAAGGTAATAAATCTTCCATTATAAGTAACACATGAAGTGCTGTTTTATTGCTGAGACTGAAATATTAATACCAAGTTTTCTCGAAAGGGCACTTGCACTTAACCCAGAATTCTCCATAATGCTAGACACATGGGAGTTAATGTTTTTGCTCTAATATTGGGTATTCAGGTGAAATATTCCTCATGGTACAACCTCTTGGTATTTTTTGTCAGGTACTTAATAACTTCAATGGATATAAGAAAAATAATTAGGGGCTCCTGGGTGGCTCAGTTGTTAAGCATCTGCCTTCAGCTCAGGTCATGATCCCAGGGTCCTGGGATCAAGGCCCGCATCGGGCGGGAGGCCTGCTTCTCCCTCTCCCACTCTCCCTGCTTGTGTTCCCTCTCTTGCTGTGTCTCTCTCTCTGTCAAATAAATAAATAAAAAATCTTAAAAAAAAAAAAAAAGAAAAATAATTAGGTGGTACTCAAGAGTTTTAAAGCATTTCTTTAAAGTAAGTACCAAACTACATGAAACCTGCAGTATCTTAAAAAAGCTATTCCTATAGAATTTGGCTTGATGTTGAAAAAAAAAAAAAATAAAGAAAATCAAGTCCGTAGATTTCCAAGAACAAAATGGATCATGGTATCTCTAGCCCCTCATCTGAAATATAGTAGGAATGACTAGTAATTTTTGAATAAGCTATAAAATCAATTCACAATCAACTTTTAAAGTATCAAAACTTGAATATACTGGGTATTACCACAATATCACCTAAACTGATTTGTATGTGTAAGCACAGGGTAAGCTTTCAGTAAAAGACATTGATTCATGTTCCTCTAATAAAGTTGCAGAAATACTCTTTGGATTTCTATGCTGCAGGGCAGTCACAAGAAATATGACTTCTTTAAGGTACAATGACCGTTCTTCAGTATCATACTTCAACCTTCCACTTTATTTTTAAGATGGGCAAACTGATAGCGATATGAAATAGAAAGAGTTGACCACTGGCCAATCAGACTTATAGAGACTCTAAGAACAGAAAAGATATTGCTCCATATCCAAAATCTGAATCAAGATAAACCACTCTGTAAAACAAATGTAATACATAATCAGTTGTATATTTCTGATTTTTCTCATATTGACTATGTAAGTGAAATCAAGTGTCAAGTTATTCTTCATATCTATAATTTATATCTGTATTTATCTACCTCTGTACCTATCTATGTATTTATACCTGTAATCTATATTGCTTTGATGGTCCTCTCAGCATGTACTTAGTTGAGTAATATAGCCCTGACATACGAAAGAAAATAACTAAATCTGATTTAGATATGCATGTTATGTTCTTCCAAGATGGGCATTTTGGTAGTAACAAAAAGAAAAAAGGAGTGTGTAATCTACTTTTAGTCAAAAAGTCAAATAATTTCTTAACAGCAAAAAAGAAATTAAACATAAAAGCAATCTTTCAGAGTTTTTAAACAGTAAGTATTGATTATTTAAAATTCTAAATCGTGTATTGATTGGCAAGAGATCTTGCAATATTTTTGAAGTAAAGAATTTCTACTCACATGAAAAACTACAACGGCTCAGAACCTATCAGTTAAAGATGTTTTTTTATTTCTTTATATTTACTTATCATTTGAATATATTGTATACCATAAAAATGTTTTCACTAATCAAAAAAGGGCACATTTTCTTCCTCCTACACATTATAAAATAAACTCACACATGAAACCAGTTATAATAATAATTAAAGATCTATGTTAAATAAATAAAATTTAGAATCAATAATACTAGGGGTGAAAATATAGTTTAAATTCAACCTATTCTGAGTAGGTATAGATTTTTCTTTTCTTTCTTTCTTTTTTTTTTTTTTAATTAAATAAGGTCATCTAAAGGTAAGGTAGAAATTAGTCTGAAAAGTTCATTAACTGTTGTTCTCCTGGGTAAGAATTTCATATATTCTAAGGAAA
The DNA here is from genome assembly GCF_964656455.1 of Halichoerus grypus. NCBI lineage: Eukaryota > Metazoa > Chordata > Mammalia > Carnivora > Phocidae > Halichoerus > Halichoerus grypus. The sequence goes on from NC_135714.1 coordinate 189,606,794, forward strand.
AAAACAGACTTATAAAGTCTAAGTGCCTTTCAGATGTGATGTCTACATGTCTTAATTTATGAATTTCATTCTTTTCTTTATTTTGAGGTTTTTCTTTTTATAAATTAGTTCTGTCTTTAAAGCAGTAGACACTCTGAGGTGAGTTAGAAATTGCATTACTATCTTGTCATTAAAAATCAATAGGACAGCATTAAATTGTCAATACTTTTAGATATGATAAAAATTAAAATAATTAATTTTTAAAGAAAATATTTAATTATTATTACAAAGTATACATTTGCAGTTATTCCAATTGTGATATTTTTAAATTTCAGGATGATTCATATATATATATATATACACATACATATGTATATATATAGGCATAAATAATTTTTAAGATTCTTTGGGCTAGATTCAAAGTACGAACTGAATTCAATTCTCTGTTGAATATCCACAAAACTATTTTTTCTCATTTAAGACTATCATAGAATGAGATCTAAAAGCCTTTCTGCATGAGGGTTTCCCCAGAAATTCCCAAGAAATTTTTGGGAAAACTTCTAACGTCTGGACAATATTTTGTAAATCAGAAAACTCTAGATGTCATTACACATATGCCAAAGATCCAGTTGTTCCCAAAATGCCAGACTAAGGACCGGATACTTCTGAATTACCTGAGAAGCTTTAAAAACATTAGTTCATGAGCATCACCTACTGAAAATAATCAGTGTAGAACCCCATAATCTGTATCTTTAAAAATTATACAAGATGATTCTTATACACTGTCAACGTTTGAAATCCATGCCGTATTTTCTACGTGCACACACACACACACACACACACAAACCAAACTTCTGTTCACCATCCCCTCCCACCAATCATTTTACTGCTTCTTGATAATCACTTCTCAGGCTAATATCTGAGAAATATTTACCACTATCATCTCTCACTATGCAACAGAAGCAAAAGCTCATCTCTATATGAGCTCAATGAAAATGTATCTAGGAAGAATATTGAAAGGAATTTATTTTGCATAAATCAGTACCCTAGAGTGTCTCAGTATTGTAGAGTTTCCAGAAAAAGGACATTTTACCCTCCTGTATTCCATTTGTACAATTTAGTATCAGATTGAGAGCTATTCCTGAATGAGGTAAGTTAATACAAAGTGCATTTCAAAAGATGGAGGTTGGCATTGACCAGCCTGGTTGACAGAATTAGAGCTTTCTCAGCAATGGGGAAAAGAGTCTGAAGTGGATTGGAAATGCTTGGGGAGGAAGAAAGAAAAGAAAAAGAAGCAGAAACTTAAAGATGCATGTTATTGTGAGATGTGGCCAAAGGTCCTTTTGGCTTGAAAGGAATTTTACTCTGCATGATTTCTACAAAAATCCCTCTTGTCTATTATTATAAATAAAGAGGCTTATGATATAACATTTATTTGAAAATTCAACTTAATCACATTTATTGGATAGTTACAGTAGAAAAGTAACACATATACAACTAATTAAAATACAAGGAAGGGTATAATTTTTTAAAGATTAAAATTGTGATGTGTGCAATTGAAGATTTCATGTAGGAGGAAGCATTTGAGCTGAATGGGTGGAATTTTGACAGCTTGAATTTAGGAGAAGGGCAAAAAGCAGAGAAGTGGAAAAGTGGAGTATGTTTTAGGGCAAGGACAAGTTGTTTTGTATGCCAAAAATGACTTGTGGTTTAGTAAGATTATGATGTAAAAAATAAGACCAGAAAGAGAGAATCATAGATCAAGCTAAAAGTTTGCATTTCATTCTGTATGCAGTGTTGAACTATATGAAATGTTTAGTAAGTTCAGGACATAAAAAAATCTGTGCTTTAAGAAAATTTGAGAGAGGACGGGGGTAAGAAAATCATTTCAAAATCAAATGCAGCAGTCTGGATAAGAGGACATACAACTAATCAGCTAGAAGCCACTCAAGAAACACAAGCTATTATCTATGTGTAAGTGCTGGACAGAGAGCTAAACGAGGGTTTGAACTAAGAGGCATAATGAATGGAAAGAATGAAATGGATTTGAAAGGCATTGCAGAGATAGAGATGAGAATAACATATTCATAACCACCTTAATCTATCTTGTTTTAGCAAAAAAAGAGTCCCCGTCATCTTTCTTTTTAACAGCCTTCTTGAGATATAGTTTATATACCATAAAGTTTACCCATTTAAAATGTGCAATTCAGTGGTTTTTAGTATATATACAGAATTGTACATCCATCACCATAGTCCAATTTTAGAACATGTGGATCATCCCAAAAAGAAACCTTGTAGCCATTAATAGTCACTCACCTTCCTTCTCCCCTTCTCCTGGACATACCCAACCCCTAACTTATCTGTCATCCTGCCTGCTTATGTTTTCTGTTGCACTGTAAGCTACTAGAGGGAAGACTCTACCTTTTAATTAATACACAGTACCATCAGAAAGGATGACTACCCAACTTTCTCATCAACATGGATGGAACTGGAGGAGATTATACTAAGTGAAATAAGTCAAGCAGAGAAAGTCAATTATCATATGGTTTCACTTATTTGTGGAACATAAGGAATAGCATGGAGGACATTAGGAGAAGGAAGGGAAAAATGGGGGAATCGGAGGGAGAGACGAACCATGAGAGACTATGGACTCTGAGAAACAAACTGAGGGTTCTAGAGGGGAGGGGGGGTGGGGGGATGGGTTAGCCTGGTGATGGGTATTAAGGAGGGCACGTTCTGAATGGAGCACTGGGTGTTATACAAATACAATGAATCATGGATCATTACATTAAAAACTAATGATGTACTGTATGGTGACTAACATAACATAATAAAATAAATAAAAATAATAAACAATAATTAATACAAAGTACCTAATGACAAACATTTGTTATGGTGAAACGTTATTTTTGAGCTTACTGCTCTTCTCTCAACTTCCATCTCCCCCTCCTCCTCCCTCCCTGCCACCCACATTCACACACACACAGAGCACAGAGATTTTCAGGGCATAACATTCTTACCTTCTCCATCTCTTGTTCTTGCGCATATCAGAAAGACATGGATACTGCTGCAGAGGTCAGTAGATGCCAACAACCCATGATTGTAGGAACAAAGTGATTTCAGAAGTGTAAAGTTCCTCTGCCTTTTCCCATTTCTCTCCCTAGTGGTTGCAACCTTGATCTCTGTAAGGAAACAATATAATACTACCTGGCTATGGCCAGTGCTCGTTCTGGAGGCCCTGGGTCCACACCAGACTATGAGACATACTAAAATTAGGTCTAGATGACTCAGTCCAGATGGAGCCATGCCTGAAAGAAAGTGAAAGTCTGCCTTCAAGAGTGTGATAGACTTTTCATAAGACTCTGCCAAAATTCCCAGTTGCAATTGAGCATCCAAAGGTTCACTCCAATTCTCTCTTCTCAAGAAAGTGCCTGCATGCTCTCAGGGGCTTTCTTAACTTTCCCAGATCCTGCTTGATCCTAGGATTATATGGAGCTAAATAAATTTGGGAACATCTGTACATACTTTATGATCATAATGATTGTGAGATAGAAAGGACAAGTATCAGAGACACTATTTTTACAAATGAGGAAATTCCTTAAGCAAGTCACACAAGAGGTTAGCGATAATTCTCTACCATTTTCCATATGAACTTAAACTTTTCTCAGTCCCCAAAGATTGTGTTTCCAAGATTGTTTTGAGGATTAAAAAAGACAATAAACAGAAACATAATTTATAAATGATAAAGTGATACATGGTAGAAATGCCAGATTTCTGCATTGACTAGTCCAGATTGCCTTAGACTGGCAGAAGAATTCACATTTGGTTCTTTGAATTTTCCTGGAGTCTATGAAGCTTTCTAATACAGAACATTATACATCTGACTGGGCTGTTGGATAGTTATTAGCCCTGGATGGTTTCTTCTGAGTTATACCACCAGCTCATTATAGCATGCAATTTATAGTCCCCTCAAGGACAGTCATCTGACACTTGGTTCCAGATTCCCTCCAGCTGAAGAAAGCAACATGATCCCAAGGTTACTCACCTTCTTTGTTCTCTGGGGGTGCAGTGAGCTATCATTCTCTAAATCCCCACATTTGAACAATCCTTGTATCTATGTTTCAGGGTTGAAGAATTTCGAAGAGGAGAATTCATATATTTTTTTGCTTTAGTGTCTGGTTTCTTACAGGCATCAGAAATAAATGACTTACTATTCATACATTGTTTATACTTATTAGCTGGTCAAAACCCCTCTCTTGATGTTTAGCTTACTTGCAAGAGACATATAACTATGCAGCTCCTGAGTTTAGCAATTTCTGGCCCCTCTAAAAATGTTTATCCAATAATTGAATTGGTTTCACTTCTTCTCGGTGTTTTGAAGCTGTGCTGCCAGGAAAACTCAGTCATATTCTCAAATGAATAAACGATTTGCAGAACTCCAGGTTTTTAAAGAATATTATATTTCATTTTATAAAATAGCTTGCTTTTCTTATTTTCTTAAAAAATAAGCTGGAAACTGTGCAAACTCTGTGACTTTTCTTTCAGAGGTAGTTAAGTAATTTCTTTTATGATAATAGAATCCATTATATACAGAGCAAGCCATAATTAAAAGCTTTTATAGTTTTTATATATAAAGAAAAATTTTTAAAAGCATCAGTTGTGCTTTAAACACAAATACTTGATTTTAAGCCTACTTAAGGTCTCCAATAACATTAAAAGTTAAACAGTTGACTTGCATTAATTAGTATTTCCATAAAGGTTTCTGAGGGAAATAAAAACAAGTAAATATAGCACCACAGGATTAAAGTAGCAGGGAAAAAATAATTTTGATGTTTATATTTGAATACACATCCAATTTGTGGTCATTATAAAATAATTAATCATTTTCAAGAGAACCTACACACACATATTTTACAAACTCTGTCTTCCAGTTGTATTCAGCATAGAATTCAGCTGCTCAGAGTCAACATCTAGAACTCATAAATATTAAAGTTATAGCCTGATCTACTGTAGTTTCTATTTTTCCTGGTAGATCTGTGGTCTCCCAAGGACAGAAACTCTAAAAGTTGTGAGGTTTGGCTACCGTTCCACTTGGTTTCATTAGGCGGAAGAAGTATTTTTTCCCTCAGCATCACAGAGAGGGAAAGGTAATCCTGTAAATACAAAGCAAAAATGGCTTTGGAAACTTGATTGCCTTTGTGAAAGTCAGACCATCTTTTGCAGTCCTTTAATCAAAGGTAATCACTTCAAATGGAGGGATCTTCCAAGATTGATTCTCAGCAACTTTCTGCAGTGTCTTTAGGTGAGAGGTGAAGAGGCAGGTAAACTTGAAGTAAATTTACTGATAGTACAAGCACCTGCCAGGTCGAAAGTGTTACAAACACTGTCTTATTTTGAGATTGCCATCTCTTTGGGAATAAGGATGTTTTCTCTCAATCTACAATGCTACACTGCCAAAAGTCCATTTTATAAAACAATTCGTATTTCTTTGGAGTGTGTTCTATTGATAATATTCCTTATTGGCTCTTCATTTTGGGAATATATTGTCATATAATACTTCTTGTGTTTTGTGTGATTTGATCAAACCTTTTATTCCCTTCCTAATCTTGTACACTTACTTTGTCTTTCAAACATTTCGATGACTCTCTGATCTAACTGATTTCATTTCTTGCTTGCCTCCTCAGTATGGTTTCTTTGCAAGGCAATATGTACCTTTACGTGTTTCTTATTTTTTTATTCACCTATTACTTTGATACCTGAAATTCTCTTTCCATTCACTTTGCCAATACACATCTGTTCTCTTCCAGGTATACATCAAGATGAATAAAAGAAGTTTCCTTCTGATTAACTATGTACTAAACTCAAAATGTTTTTGCTTTGGAACTTTCTCTAAGAAATCAGGATTTTATTTTATTTTTTGTTTTTTTAATTGCAGTAGAGTTGGCATTTAATGTTACTTTAATTTCAGGTGTACAGCATAGTGATTCTGCAAGTCTATATGTTATGCCACGTTCACAAGTGTAGCTACTATTTGTCACCCTACAACACAATTACAATATCATTGACAATATTCCATATGCTATACTTCTATCCCCATGACTTACTCATTCCATAACTGGAAGCCTGTGTCTCCCACTCCCCTTCACACATTTTGTCCATCTCTCTCACCCCATCCCCACCTCTCTGGCAACCATCATTTTGTTCTCTGTATTTATGGGTCTGTTTCTAGTTGCTGTTTATGCATTTATTTGTTTCATTTTTTTAGATTCCACACATAAGTGAAATCATGTGATATTTGTCTTTTTCTGTCTGACTTATTTCACTTAGCGTCATACCCTCTAAATCCATGCATATTATCACAAATGGCAAGATCTCATCCTTTTTATAGCTGAGTAATATTCCATTACATATAGTTACCACATCTTCTTTATCCATTCTTCTTTATCGATGGACACTTAGGTTGTTTCCATGTGTTGGCTATTGTAAATAATGGTGCACATAAACATAAGGTGCAGATATCTTTTTGAATTAGTGTTTTCCTTTTCTTTGGGTAAATATTCAGTAATGGAATTGTTAGATTGTATGGTATTTCTATTTTTAATTTTTTGAGGAAATTCCACACTGTTTTCCATAATGGCTCCACCAATTTACATTCCCACCAAAAGTGCACGCGGGTTCCTTTTTCTCCACACCCTCATCAACACGTTATTTCTTATTGTTCTGTTTTGTTTTAATTCTAGCCATTCTGACAGGTGTAAAGTGATATTTCATTGTGGTTTTAATTTGCATTTCCCTGAAATTAATGATAGTGAACATCTTTTCATGTGTCTGTTGGCCATCTGCATGTCTTCTTTGGACAAACGTCTGTCCAGGTCCTCTGCCCATTTTTTTAATCAGATTTTTCCCCCCTTTGGTGTTGAGTTGTAGAGGTTCTTCATACATTTTGGATATTAACCCCATATCAGGAATATCATTTGCAGATATCTTCTTCCATTCATGAAGTTGCTTTTTTTTCTTGTATTGGTTGTTTCTTTCACTATGCAGTATTTTTATTTTGTGTAGTCCCAATAGTTTATTTTTGCTTTTGTTTCTCTTGCTTGAAGAGACATCTAGAAAAATGTCTCGAAGGCCAATGTCAAAGAAGTCACTGCCTATGTTTTCTTCTAGGAGCTTTATTATGTTATGCTTCACATTTAGGTCTTTAATCCATTTAAACAATACAGGATTTTAGAGATCAAGAAATTAGAATATTTCTGTCATAACCAGAGCAGTGCTAATGTAATCATATGTCTAAAAACTTAAGTGAGGTAAAACAGCACAGCTTTTTATGCTAAATTTGGTTAAAGAGAAACATTAAAAAATGATAGTTTACATTTTTAAGTATTCATAAATATTTATATTTTAGATTATTTTCTTTCAAGACCTAACCAACAGAATTTACTAATTAGCAAGGAGTAACATACAAGCTATTCATTTTAATAAGCAAGTAAATATGCATTTATTCCAAATCTTATTTTCAGTCCCAGTTTACTCATAAAATAAAAACTCGAGCTCAGTAGCAGTGTTTAGAAATAAACCAATGACCAAGAATATATCCAAAGGTAAGAGAAATGTTTCCTATAGTGTCCCCAGTTTAAAGAGACATGTTTGTTCTTTATTTCTAATCCCAGATGGTCTGGCCAACCTTCATTCCCAGTAAGAGATGGACATAGTACCTGAAATAGGAAGAAACATCCTAATGCATATACTGACACACCGTGAAATTGTCAAATTGGTGCACTAAATGTAGGGGTGCAAGGATAATCTCTTTACCAATAAAAGCAGATACTACCTACAAGACAAGTTTCCTAAAGTCATACTTTATACTTGTTCAACAATAATCCCCCACACACCAGAGCATCTCTTCAAGTACTTCAAAACACAATTATTTTCTGGTTGTTTATTTATCATGCATCTCTAATGCTTGTTGAAAATCAAACAAACAAACAAGCAACACTTTTGGGCGCCTTCTAGGCATAAGTCCCTGTGATATGCACACACACACACACACACAGAGCAAGACAAGGCCATCATCCTCTAAAAGTTAACAGCTAAGTTATAATACCTGTATGAATATGAGTATGTGTTCTGCTTTAACTCACTTTGCCCAAAACCTATAGATAATTTTTAGTCATGTAATAAAATCATAATTATTTTTTAATACGTTGTTTAAAAAATACATTATCAATGCTTCTCCCGGGTTCTATTTCTTTCCTATCTTAACATCTTAAAAAGTCATTATTATTATTTTATTATTATTATTATTACTATTAATTGTTTCTTGGGCTTTCTCAGTCTCTTTTTACAAAGTATTAAACTTATTGTAACCGAGTAGACAACCTAACCCTCAGAAACATTTATCAAAGAATTAATGTCAGCCTGACAGGGAGATGTCTAGTGGGTCTGTCCTTGATCCTTTCTGGTTAAATGTCTTTATTAATGGCTCATGTAAGAATACCAATAGCAGGCATGGAAAATTTGCAGTTGACACAAATATGGAAGTGTTGAGAAATAGCACAGAAGATAGGATTCATATTCAAAAGATTCCCAGACTTAGCAACATGTCAGGTATAAATAGAGAGAAAATATAACAGGGATAAAATATTTGGCACTGTTCTTGGGTCCAGAATATCAAGTTCAAGAGGTCAGTATGAGAAAATCTAGACTCAGCAAAAAGCACTCTGTAAAGTGTCTTGGTTGCATATCAGCTCGCTATGAGTGAGCATGGTGAGGTAGCTTTCCTAAAACCGAGTAAGGAAGTAGAGGTGAGAACATGTGTTATGTGCCACTCTCTCAGTGTCCCCTCCAATCGTGACATCGAGATGTTTTAAAACTTTAGGAAGTAGCAGGGCGCCTGAGTGGCTCAGTCGTTAAGCATCTGCCTTTGGCTAAGGTCCTGATCCCAGGGTCCTGGGATCGAGCCCCGCATTGGGCTCCCTGCTTGGTGAGAAGCCTGCTTCTCCCTCTCCCACTCCCCCTGCTTGTGTTTCCTCTCTTGCTGTGTCTCTCTCTGTCAAATAAATAAATAAAATCTTAAAAAAAAAAAAAACTTTAGGAAGTAGCATTGATGATGGCTTGAAATATATTAATTTAAGGAATTTATAATATTTAACATTGAAGAGAGGATACTAAAAGAAAAAAACGAATATTGTCTCCAAAATATTTATAGATCTGTCAGATAGAATAATAGTAATTACATTCGGAATTCTAGATCAAGATAGGGCAGTCCCAGGAATACGATTTTAATTTGAGAGAGACAACGTTCTTAGTTGTGGAATTATGAAACGGACAACCTTGAGAGGTATAATTTCATAGCAACTGAAGGAATTCATGCAGAAGCTGATATCCTCTGAGGAGTGGTTAGAAAAAAAAAATCAAGCATTAGATAGTGTTGAACTAGATAAAATGTAAAATCCAATCTTACACTGAAATTGTATCGTGTAATGAATTTACTACAAGGCTAAGAGATTTGTCTTTTTCTCTTTTAATTCTAGTAAAGAGAGTTGAGTCTATATCCATTATAATAGGATATCAAAATATCTGCAATGGATAAATGTCTAAATTGCTAAATCAGAAAATAATATTATACCTATGTTATTCATAAATAAATTGGTAAATACCTGAAAAATAAACAAAAGTGAAAATGGCTGCTTTTGAGCAATAGGACCTGGAGCAGGGTGGCAGTAATGGTGGTATTAAAAATACACACTTTGGGGCACCTGGGTGGCTCGGTCATTAAGTGTCTGCCTTTGGCTCAGGTCATGATCCCAGGGTCCTGGGATCGAGCCCCACATCGGGCTCCCTGCTCAATGGGAAGCCTGCTTTTCCTTCCCCCACCGCCCCCTGCTTGTGTTCCCTCTCTTATTGTCTCTCTCTCTGTCAAATAAATAAATAAAAAATCTTAACACACACACACACACACACACACTTAACACCATCTATTTAACTGTTCTCATACTAGCATGATCACTTTTTATAAATGCAAAAATATTGTTGATAATGTCAGTTGGGAATAATAAATATTTTACTTTTAGATATTTTTTCCACACCTTTCTGCTTATTTCAAAATATGCTACCTGATTTTGATTTTTTTTTAACTCATTCAAACTGTAACGTCAGACAAATCAATAGTGTTACATGTAGATTCAGAACAAGGCTACATCAACTGCATTATCTTTATTTCCAGAACTTGCAGTACAGGGCCAGTGGTGTAGTAAATGCCCAGAACTAAACAGTTCAACTTCAGAGTGCATTTGAAAATCCCAAATTTTGTTTGTATTTTACTCTGATTTCTAACAGAGACTGGGTAAGTTCTGCAAAAGGAAAAAAGGGGGTAGGAAACTGGCTTCAGTGTAGTTAAAATAACAAGGTCATACATAAAGAAAATTTACTAACCAAATTACCTGTAGTCCATTACACTTCTGCACAGTAAGAGTCTGCCATTTTTTCTCAACCAATGACATGACTTTTCCCCATTTTTCCTCATTATTTCACTCAGGAAAATAAGATAGTTTCCCCTCTAGCATTAATATTAGATCAATTTAGAATGGGTGGTAAAGATGGATGACAAATAGATAACTCTGATGGACAAGATTACACACACAAACATATAGACACATTGTACTTCAATTTGCAAATATCTGCCTATTAGAGGTGCCTAAATTCTACCATTAGAAATTTATTGTATGGCTTAAACAGGTTTCTATATTTGGTAGCTGTCCATCAAAATTTAAGTATCTTTGGGGGCTACTAGCAACTTAAGCCTATTATAACTTTAAACCCCAGGGAATATAGTAAAGTCAATAACTCAGCGAATCTCAGGCAATAGAGAAAGCATTGTTTGTGAGAAGAGGGTAGACTCAAGACACCTTGATGCGTGGTAAGTCTGGACAAATGCAGCCTGGGCATGAGTTGAAAAAAGAAGCACACCTATTGCCATAAGCCAGCACTGAGGGAAACAGTGGCTACAACAATGTGAAGAAAGAAATACACCAATAACAATGAAATGTGCATGTAGGGAAGAGAATTCAGAAAATCCTGGCTGCAGATGATAATGAGAATGTTTTCCTTGGAAAGGAACTGGCTGGTAACAGGGCCAAATGGACCTGGAGTCAGGAAAAAAACCCAGTCTCATCAGGAAAAAAAATGAGATGTGGGTAGTTATCCATTGGGATGGAAGAGAGCATTCTGAAAACAAGATGGAAGCGTGCCAACAAATTTTAACTCACTTCTGCAAAAAGCTGGCCTTTTATCATCTATAATAGTACTGGTCCAAGAATCCCCTTCTTCAGAGCAACATCTATTATGTTATAACCCTTGATGAAATTTATTATGCCTCGACTGGTAAATTTTAGTGGGGGGGGGCGGTAAGGTCATAATAGCATAATCACAATTTTAGCTATCTATTCAAAGAGATGGTACTTAGGCAAGGATTCTATGAATTTTTACTTGTTTTATTTTGTTTTGCCATCTTCATGATTTTAATCTCTTTGTTCAAATGGGCATATTTTCCATAAGCAAATATCAAACTAATGTCTCCAGAATGAAAAATGTAATAAGATTTTAAGATAAATGGATGATAAGGGATTCTTCAAGGTGTTATTGACTAAGCACAAGGAATTTGTTTGTTTCATTCACAGTATTAACCATATTATGAAGTATTCATGTACTAAAATGCAACTTTGAGAGGAGAAGAAACAGAAGAGGGGAAAACTATAAAGGAAGTACAGATTTGTAGATATATAAATTGGCATTGTGATTGACTGTTGCCATTTGAATTCATCCCATCCAAATTCATGGGATTATTGCTATAGAATTAGGCCAGAGTAATAATAACACCAGTGGGGGAGGAAAAGAGTGAAGTGGTAGATGATGGGTTGTGTTTCTCCTTGGATGCTAATGGACACATCAAAGAGGGCATATATGAGACCTGAGTTTAAATAAGGAGAGCTGCTTCTGGGCCTGGTTGGCAAAAAGTGATGTATAGTTTGAATGGAGGATTTTCTCTACACCTGTGAGTAGAATCCTCCAGTGATTTGGATCCCTGCATGTTAGAAATTTTAGTTCATCTGGAATTAATAAACTTGACATGGATATTGATATTCTCATCATGAGCAGGATCTTAGCCTTAATTCCCCAGAAACCAGAGCTAAAGCAAAGGCGTAAGTGCAAACATTTTATTGAGGTGTGTGATCTAGGACACAGGGGAACAAAACAGGGAAGAAGGAAGAGCAAAGAGAGGTGCATTTTCAATTTAGCCACAGCTATGGACAACTGGTTTCTCCATTCAGTGGTTATCTCCTAAAGGTGTGTATGGAATACATCTCAAAATTGTCTGGAGAAAAATTGGGAGTTTTCTCCCAAACTCCTTTCTTCAAAAGATTGCTTCACTGGGTTAACTTCCCACACTCCTAGGTAGCACATTCTAGAGCACCAGTAGGTAATCATGACATTATTCTCTATGTGCCAACAGAGAAGTCCAGAAAAGTAAGTGATAGGCAACTAGTATAAGATTTAGTGGGGGGAGTTCATGTGTCAGTTATATAAAGAACAAAGCACTTTAGCTGGTCTGAGCTATTTGCTTGTTAGGCTGATGCAAACTATTATCCCCAAGGGATTTGATCCATAGATCCTTCTCTCATTGACCCATAATTGCTATAATTGCCCATTTACTATTTACTGTTATCATTGAGACGAGAAGCAACAGTAAAGGACAGTGTTATACCATTGGGTTCTACAATATTTGTCACTGTCCCTGTTGTGTAAAAACAATCCTAATTCCTTATGGTAATCTGGGTAAATTACTTCCCTAGTATAGTAACCCCTTTCCTTGCCTATGGGTACACAAAGTAACCCAGTGGTAGTTTCAACTTCAAGTTACATGGAATCCTTTCTGTATCCCCTATAGAAGCATTTCCCTCTCAGGAATCATTATCTCTAATCCCGAAAAGCCTAATATGTGGAAGTGGGAAGCAGAAATTATTCTGCAAGTGAATTACTTAGACACAGTTGTGAGAGGGGTCAACCCTACTTCCACACTGTGGTTCTAAGAATTATATATTTCAGATATTTGAGTTTCAGCACCACATATTGGTTGTTGGTTCAGTGTCTATTCCACATTCTGGAAACATGCAGTGTGGTTTCCTCAAGCTCTACCTTAGTTGAACGCTTTATAGCTATTCCACTTTTCTACTAGTTCTTCCTAGCCCCATGCACCTCATGGCCATGAACCCTTTGTCACACTTTCTTTATCCTAAAATCAGTTCCTTTCTCTGAGTTAATGTGCAGAATACCCTTTTAGTTAATCATAGTGTGTCTCCCTTGAAGTCTTGATTATTCCAACAATACGAGTGGACTTGGAAGTGGATTTTCCCCCAATAATGTCTAGATGAGACCAGAGTACAGCCTACACCTTGAATGTAGCCTGTCAACCCTTAAGTAGAGGACCTAGGTAATTTGTGCCAAGACATTTGACCCAGAGAAACTCTGAGATAATAAATATGTATTGTTTAAGCCACTAAATTTGTGGTTATTTGTTATGCAGTGATAGAAAATGAATACAGTATCTTTCCATTGTACACTATAATGATGTTGCAAATTCTCAGGATAATCAATGAGCAGATCTTATGATATCCGGCTCACAATGGAAAAATCTTATTGCAAAACCATTTGACATCCCATGGTAAGGTGTTCAGTCTTTACTAGAGTCCAGTTGTATGCTTCAGAAGTTATGACTCTTTTCAGGACCCACGGGTCCATGCTGCAACCCTTATATTTGGGCTTGTTGGAGACTTCCTACAGCATCATTACCTACTACAGATATGTCTAGATATTGGATTTTCTTGATCATGTGGCCCAAGATGCAGAATGGATTGTGTGTGTGTGTGTATATATATATATATATATATGTATATATTATATATAATATATATATATAATATATACATATATATATATATATATATTAGTAGGGTATTTTGGTTATTTGGATCATTTAGTGAACCAGCATGATGCCCTGCCTAATATCCAGATAACCAAGATCTCTATAGGTTATATTTTGACAGAGGACAGGATAGTTAACATAGTTCAGGAGCAGAACAGTGAATATGTACTTCTGTCCTTATCACATAGAAACAACTTGACTTTAAATTGTTGATCTTAATTGCTTCTCAAGAACTGCTCTTGAGACTCTGATCAAATAGTCGCTCTTCCCCTGTTGGGAATCTTCCCATCATCAATTCCCAGGCTTCTGCTTCCCACCAGATAAACTTCCTTTGCTTCTTTCTGTCATCTTCATGAAGTTTTACCTCTAACTCATACTCACCCCTAAATACATTATTTTCTTATTTTATTCTTATTGTAATTTCATATTGTATGCTTAAAACATTAAATCCAGAGCTCAAGTCATTAAAAACAAAACTTGTTTTGCTCTTTTCTCTTTCCTTGAGGGAAAGGAAACATTAATCTTAAAATACCACAAGGAGTTTTTTCTAATGTAGCAAAGAAAAAAAATAAGAAAAATTTCCATATTATATGTATTGAATATTCATATTCTGTCACTGTTGTTCAGATATTTTCTTTGAGGAAGGGATGATTTTACAGAATAAAATGTTCTAGGCTTTGGACTCAGATAGCCTGGATGTAGTTTGGAGGTATTTTACAAGCTCATAATAGGAAGTTAAGTTACATAATATCCCTATTGGGTTAATACAAGAATACGTTTTATATATATATATACATATATATGTATCTACACACACACATATATATATCATGAGTAATATAATATATCACATGGTAGTATTCCATGAATCAAGCTTTCTATCCACTTATATATGTGTTCCCAATATATATCAGAACTAATTACCAAAGTTGTGCTTCTGTGTATTTTTATAATGGAAAATAGTTTCTTAAGAGAAGACTCATTTATTTCTCAATTTACTATGTGATCTGTAAAATTTAATACTTCCAGTTGAAAACAGAATCATAATACACAATGCCTAGAAATGAAATCAAAGAAATATATTCAGTGAATGTGACTCTTAGGATATCATCATACAGAGTGTATCCGTCACAATCAAGTCAAAAAGAAAATAAGAACACAGAAAGCTTTTACTGATTTTGAAACAGGAAACTTTAAATCTGGGAATTGGCTTCAAGGGTGACGGAAGACCTGAGAAGTCATTAAAGTGAGCATGAGGAGCATGGAGATCAGGAACACCAGCAAGGCATTCTTTTCCCTAGGTTGCTGTCTCAAAAGCAAAGGCATTTTCCAGAGCTCAGGGACAAGGATCATCTGGTGGAAACTGAAACCACAGTGGATCTTTCTGGAGAGAGCTACAGAAATATGTAGCCACTGTCCAAGCCTCAGCTTGAGGAAGGAGGAGAGGGGGAACACATTGGCTTCTTCCTTCCTTCCCATGTCACAGTGGGTAAAAGCAGATTCATGTCAACTGACAAAACAGCCTGGGTTGTTTTGAGGGAATGACATGAGAGGAAACATGCTCTCAACCACTACTGAGAAATTCACATTAAGTGGCAACGATAGATAGAATAGGTAAATAGTTTCACTTCCACTTGATGGATGTGGAAACATGTCCATGTGGAGTCTGGGGATATATGGACCTAAAACACTTGAAAATATGTAGCAAGTGTTCAAACTTTGTGATCTGTAGCTTCAACCTTTAAAGGTGGTTTATTGGAAAGAAAACACTTGCATGGACACTGTTCAAAGAGGTTATTAGGAATAAATTCAGAAGCCAGATAACTTAGTTTGATCATTCACATTTGAAGGGTTTCTCAAGTATGTTTTTAAGTTTTCAAGTGTATCAATTACTAATTATTAAATTTTCTTAGTAGCCAAATAAATACTTACAGTAGTGCTTAAAATTGGGGATATTTATTTTTCTTTTGGCAAACATATTGAGCTCATACTAAATGACAGATCAAGTGCTTAGGGATTCAAAAATTGAGACCCAATTCCCATTCTAGGTTGTTTTATATGGGAAAAAAAAATAACAAAAGACTGAAGTACAAAGGAGAATATAATAATGAGTAAGTGAGGTTGCAATTGGGGGGGCATTATATTTCAGAAATTTTTAATTGATACATTACATTAAAACATTTCAGCTAATACCTGTGATAATAGTAGGGATTGGCATTATACTCCCCCGTTTACTAATGAGGAATCTGAAAGGCAAGCAGAAGAGCTGGTGAGCACAAGAGCCCAGTAGAAACCAAATATACACTCTGTTGCACTTCAATATGTCTATGGCTTCCACATTTCACAGCAAGACCTCTTGACATTGTGCATGGTACAGATAAATTCAATGAGAGTTTAGATGAGAGAAGATATCTCAGATCTCAAATGTATCAGATGTTTTTCTGATATAAAAAATCAAACCATAAAACATGTTCATACCATAAAAATGGAAAAAGAAATGTTTTTCTATTTAAAATAAAATCATTGTAGGAATCTTCGTAAAAAATACTATCAATAATGCCCTAAATACATTGTCCTAATCTTTCACTTCAAGAATTAAAAATATCAACAATGACTACAAGAATTTAAAAATTTCTAAAAACCAAAACTAGAAAAGAGGAAGTAAATGGATCAAAAACCCATAAGTCTGGATGTGAAGGGCATTGCCTGGTGAAAACCATGTGTCAAATAGCAAGCATATAAAGATAAAGGTCACTTCCAGAGGACTCCTCTAGTTTCAAATAACAGTAAAAGTTGATTCTGAGAAAACCATCAATTCATTTTTTATTCTGTTCAATAAGAAGCAAAGACAAACCACAAAAAGCAGAAAAATAGTAGAAGACAAAGAATAGGGAACAAAGAATGAGGCCAATAAATAAAAAAATAGTAACATGGCAGATATTAATTCAACTATAGTGATAATCACTTTGAGCATCAATGGTTTAAATGCACCAATAAGATGACAGAGATTGTCAGAGTGAATCAAAAGACAAGACCCAACAATATGTAGTTTAGAAGAAATCCATTCTAAGTATAACAACACATACAGATGAAAAATAAAGGAATAGAAAATGATATACCATGAAAACAATAATCAAAAGAAAAAAGTTATATTAATTTCAGGGAGAGCTGACTTCACAGTAAAAAAAGTTATCAGGGATAAAAAAAAGACATTACATAATGATAAAGAGGTTAATTTTCCAAGAAAACATCAAAATCCTAATATGTATGCACCTGACAATAAAGTATAAAAATACATGATCAGGAACAAAAGAAGGATGTCCCTTTTCACTAACAAAAGAAGGCTGTCCCTTTTCACTACTCCATTCAACATAGTTTTGGAAGTCCTACCTAATGCAATAAAACAAGAAAATGAAATAAAAGATACACTAGTTGGGAAGGAAAAAATGAAATTGTGTTCACAGATACCATGATAGTCCATGCAGAAAATCCGATGGAATGGACAAAAAAGACTTCTGGAACTAATAATTGATTATAACTAGTAAGCTGTTATAGAACTTTGTAGAATTCAAAGTTCACACACAAAAAGCCAATGTCTTTCTTATATACCAGCAATGAACATGTGATATTTGAAATTAAAAACACAATACTGCTTACATTAGCACTCCAAACAATAAAATACATATGTATAAATTTAACAAATATGTGCAAAATCTATGTAAGGCAAACTACAAAACTTTGATGAATGGAATCAAAGAACTAAAAAGGTATTCAATCTTCATGAATAAAAAGGCTCAGTATTGCCAAAATGCTGGTTCTCCTCAACTTAATTTCTACATTGAGTGCAATCCCAATCAAAATCCCATCAAGTTTTGTTGCGGATATTGATAAACTAATTCTACTGTTATCCAAAATATACAAAAAACTCTTAAAGCTGAATAATGAGATAACAACCCAATTATAAAATAGGCCAAAGACCTTAACAGAAACCTGAACAATCGCTAAAAAAATGCTAACCATCATCTGAGCTTCCAGTGAGTTACAATTACTGATCACAGATCATCATAGTAAATATAATAATAATAATGAAAAATTTTTAAATATTACTTGAGTTACCAAAATGAGACGTGAAGTGAGCAAATGCTATTGGAAAAATGGTATGGACATACTTGCTGGAAGCAGTTTTGATCCAAACTTTCAATTTGTAAAAAACATAGCATCTGCAAAGTGCAATAAAGTAATGCATAATAAAATGAGGTATGACTGTATTACTAAGAGAAAGAAGCCAATCTGAAAAGGCTACATACTGTGTAATTCCAATTACATGACATTGTGGGAAAGGCAAAACTATGGAGACAGTAAAAAGATTAGTGGCTGCCCAGGGTTTGGGAGAGGAAGAGAGAATAGGCAGAGCACAGAGGATTTTTAGGGCAGTGAAAATACTTTGTGTAACACATAATGTTCTGTATGTGCCATTACACATTTGTCCAAATCCATAGAATATACAACACCAAGAGTGATCCTAATGTAAACTGAGGACTTGGTGTGATAATAATTTGTCAGTATAGGTTCATCAGTTGTAACAAACATACCACTCCTGGAAGAGTGTTGACAATGGGGAGGCCGTACGTGTGTCCGAGTGGGAGGCATATGGAAAATCTCTGTACCTTTCTCTCAGTTTTGCCGTGAACTTCAAACTCTAAAAAGTCTCTTTGAGAAAAAAAGAGGCACACAAAAGACAATAGTGGATTTTACAAATCACAGTTTCCTACCCCTTTAGCAATTCATTTTGTGGAGTGTTACACCATATTGCATGACTCATCAACAGCTAGATTCCTGGTGCTTTGCTGAAGTCTGTGGGAAAGCTTCTGGAGTCAACCGTGTACTATTCTGTAGCTGAGTTGGCACAGCATTGATATCTTTTCTATTTCTGCAGAAATGGACTTATTGACAGTATTTCAATTAATTTAGTAAAAGTCACTAAAAATTCATAGCCCAATGTGTCATTTGAAAGTTAATGTTATGCCTGGTACTAATTTTGGGTTATTCATTGTTGTTTCTTACATTCTCTGCCACTTTCTTAGAAATATTAGTACTTTTCATCAGTCAGGTGAAAATGTTTTTTTGTGACTGGGTTGAGCAAGTGTCAACTTGTGTCTTTCTTATGGTTCTGTCTTCTCAAGAGAACACTGTTACTGCCTTTCTTACATGAATGTGTAAATTCTTCACATTCACCTATCAAAAAAGGGGGTAATAAGGTAGATTGCATGCTCATTTTACTGAGTACTAAATTGTTTTTCTTGGTCTCTAAAAAATGGATGATAATTAACTGTCTTTAAATTCAACACTTGAAAAGTGTTCCGGGAGAAAAATGCAGATTTAGTTTCTACAAAAAATAATTCTTTTACTGTATGTTCTTGTCTTCCCAGTGAACAGACCGGGACAATTGACATTTTCAAAAGGCTTGAGACTTTGGTTTAAATAGCAAAGGTTAGACAGAGGGCTGTGACCCTTTCTGCTTGTTTTCGTGCAATCTGCTCCTCTGGTAGAATTACAGCCTTAGGAAAAAATCCACAGTTATTTAACTGCAATGTAAGGCAAATACACTGAAGGATAGAGTAAAATTGCTTTAAATATGCACCATTCTTATCAAATTACCTTATCTCTATTAGCATCTAGTTGAAAGGATAATAAAAAACTAATTTTGCTTTTTCTAACTCTATATAAGTGCTATAATTTAATTTAAATAAAGTTATTAATATAAATGTTTATACTTTTTTGCCTATCAAAAATGATATACATGCTGTACATATATATTAGATTATTTGCTAGAGTTTTATATAGATTAGGGTTATGATTTATAGGATTATTTTGTTGATTGCTATATTTTATTTTATACAAATATAGTGTTTTCTTTTTTTTTTTTTTTAAAGATTTTATTTATTTATTTTACAGAGAGAGACACAGCGAGAGAGGGAACACAAGCAGGGGGAGTGGGAGAGGGAGAAGCAGGCTTTCCGCAGAGCAGGGAGCCCGATGCGGGGCTCGATCCCAGGACCCTGAGACCATGACCTGAGCCGAAGGCAGACGCTTAACGACTGAGCCACCCAGGCGCCCCACAAATATAGTGTTTTCTCGGAGTTTTAAGTTTTAGGAAATATTCTATATACATATACACTCACAAACATGAACATATATACATATATACACACATATATAAACGTATGCATGTATTAATATATATGCATATACACAAATATACATCTGTTGATAGTTCCTCAAGAACAACCATATTTCTGTGCCATGATTATTTATTGCTGTCGTGTAACCAAATCAACGAGAGTCACCCCTTGGTGAGTCTCAGATACACCAGGTGGAGTTGTTGCACAAAGAAAACTTTATTTGCAGCAAATAAGGAGATCACAGGGAATAACTTCCAAAGCTGTGACTCCCCGAGCAAAGGTGAATGGGTTCTTTTTATTTAGGGTTAGGATGAACATTTAAAAAGGGCATCCTTATCATCATATGTACGGGTAAGCATAAGGTTGTATATACGCCTTAAAGAAACATGCCTGTACATACATTACATGTTATGTAAATAAGCCTCGTTCTCCTCCTTGGGCAGAGATTTTAGTATTATAATGAGGTAAAGGTAATTGTTGGTCATTCCAGAGGTCACGCTGTGGTCCATCTGCAAAGGCATGAGTCAGGGGTTACTCTCAAACTGGTCTGGGTGGTCTGGGCTGGCTGGAGGTCTTGTCAGAGAAGTCATTATTGCTTGAGGGATAGTTCTGGTCTCCATCACTGGATATTATGCATGTATGGTTTTTTACTGAATTAGGAGATAAGGAGGGGCACCTGGGTGGCTCAGTCAGTGAAGTGTCTGCCTTTGGCCAGGTCATGATCCCAGGGTCCTGGGATCGAGCCCACATTGGGGTCCCTGCCCAGCAGGAAGCCTGTTTCTCCCTCTCCCACTCCCCCTGCTTGTGTTCCTGTTCTCGCTCTCTCTCTGTCAAATAAATAAATAAGATCTAAAAAAAAGAAGAGAGAGATAAGCTGGAAAGAAGAGCTTAAGGAAAAATGTGGAACAAAGGTCAGTGGGTACAACAAGCTAGTGATCAGGAAAGGTCAGGTCTTGGGGGCTAGCTGCTGACAATCAAGCCAAGCAATAATTAACACAGGTCGTAGGACTTTCCCTTTCGGAAATATTCCTATCTTTTAGATACTAGCATTAAATTAAAAAAAAAAAAAAAAAAGGAAAAGAAAAGAAAAGAAAGGTACCAAGTATTTTCGAGAAAACAAAGGTATGTATTTTCTTGAAAATAGGGCAATAGTTTAAAAGGTATATTTTATATTTATATATTTTATACCTATATATTATATGTATACATTTTATATTTTGTATATTCTGGATGTTTTATTTTGAATGGGTGTTTTATTTTAAAATACCCATTCCTTCAGTGACCTGTATTCCCTCAATCAATGGAACCGGAGAACAAACTATGTCAGTTAATCATGACCTTTTCTTACGATCATATTGTTTCACTCATTACCTAGTAACACTAATATAATTTTAAATTTGATATGTTACAGGTTGAATTGTGTCCTCTCCAAAAGATATGTCCAAGTCCTAACCGCTGATGTCTCAGAATGTAACCTTATTTGGAGATGGGGTCTTTACAGAGGTAATCAAGTTAAAATGAAGTCGTTAGGGTTGTCCCTAATCCAGTATTTTTTAAAAGGGCAAATTCAGACCCAGAGACAAACATGCATAGGAAAAAGAAAAAATTAAGACCTAGGGAGAAAACAACTATCTACAAACCAAAGAGAAAGG
Source organism: Halichoerus grypus (assembly GCF_964656455.1). Classification (NCBI taxonomy): domain Eukaryota; kingdom Metazoa; phylum Chordata; class Mammalia; order Carnivora; family Phocidae; genus Halichoerus; species Halichoerus grypus. Next base: position 189,628,588 of record NC_135714.1, read on the forward strand.
CCTGGATCAATTCCTTCCCTCATGACATTCAGAAGGAACCAAACCTGCCAATGTCTTGATCTTGACTTGAAGCCTCCAGAAATGTGAGACAATTAAATTCTGCTGGCTAACCCACTCAGTCTGCCGTAATCTGTTACAACAGCCTTAAGAAAGTAATACAGGTACATTCTTCTCAATTTCATATGAAAACCTTTCATCCTAAAATCCAATATTTTCTATTACCTTAATTTTTAATTCTTTAAAACATCAGTTCATAATTATTAGTGGTTTAGTACTATAGAAACATTGTTTAAACATATTTATAGACATGAAATTTTTCCTTGCCTTTCTTCCATGATATTTGCCTTTGCCTGTTACAATTCTTCCTTTCTGCCCATTTATTTCCCAAATCTTTTACTGACTTCTTTACCAAACAATTCATGTGAGAATTCCTGTCTTGCCCATCTCCTCTTTCTCTTAGGCCATCTTGTATGTATATCAACTACTTCCATGTAGCTGTGTAGGTATAAAGGCAAGTTATTAGTAGTTCTCCTGGGATAGGGATAACTCCAAATACTGGCTCATCTAATGACACAGGGGCAGGGCCAAAGATTTCATTGAAATATGAATGTACCCCACAGGACTCAGTACCAGAATCATATGAAGAATGGAGGAGAATAAATTTTGAAATGTACATAACTGAAAATTCTTCTAATACTGAATGAATAACATGTAATTAGAGAATTTGGTTCTCAAGTAATAGAAGTTCTTTCTTTTGGGGTATATACAAAGATAAGCACATCATACTATTTTTTAGTGGCAATTACACAAAATAGAATTTATCAGGATCCCTGTGTTTGTCGGGTACAAACCTGTAAAGTCAGTGAGTTTGTAAGTAACAACTCATATGTGAAGGAAACTTGAGATTTCTCCCAAATTTGAAAACAATCCTTAAACTTAATGATATTCCATTAACAAGTTATAATGCTACAAATATTTTTTTAAACAACCAATGTTTTAAAAAAATCAACCATGCTAGTAGAAAAACAGAATTTTCTTTTTATTATTTTTATAGAAAATTATATTGAGGCATTAGGGTGGCTCAGTTGGTTAAACGTCCAACTCTTGATTTCAGCTCAGGTCTTGATCTCAGGGTAATGAGTTCAAGGCCCACATTGGGCTCTAGCTGGGCACGGAGTCTACTTAAAAAAAAAAAAAAGAAAATTATATTACAAAAGCACTGCAATTTGAAGAGGAGGTCAAAGAGTACTCAGCCAAAAATATCAGAAAAGAAGTGTTATGAAGTATGTCAGGCATAAACGACATAAAAACATTGTTATTTTCTGGATTTTGTGATGGTATTTGTTAGTTTTTTAAAATTTGTAATTTATTATTTCTTTTCTCATTCTAAGTAAATATTCCTTTCTGTATTTTGCATTTATGATCTTTTTATTTTGCAAGGTATATAAAATCACCCTTTAAAAACCAAACTAAATGTATCCCAACTTAACTTTTCAAGCCAGATTTCAGCCAGATTTCAGATTTCAAGCCAGATGCCTTTTTTGACATCACCTGACATGAGGAGGGTGGAGTAGAAAAAGTCAGAGTTGAAAAAAGACAGTACTTTTTACCATGGTTAAAATACCTTATTTTGTGAATTTCACAAAAAAAGATTTGATTGTGTGAACCTGTTGCTAGAGGCTCTCTTAGAGTTTTAGAAGGGGCTTGTATAATTGAAACTCCCCAGTAAATCTTCCTGTGCCCCCCACTGAGTATCAGTCCATCCTTTCTCCATAATTCCATGCCCATAGGTTTAGTTACTCATTAAATAAATTTTGCGGGGCATTTAATACATATCAGGTTCATTCTGGATGTAGGTATAGTAACAGTGAATAATAGTCCATGTTCCCATAGAGATTTTCTGTCAGATGGGGAGGGGGGAACAACCAATTAGCAAGTAAATACATAAATAACCAAGAATATTTTAGATAGTCATATAAGCAATGCAGGAAATAAAATAGGAGATGATAGAAATGACTGGGGTAATGAGCAACTTGAGATAGTACTAGAAGGTGATTCTAAGAAGATGATATTCCGAGACATAATAATAAACATAAACCATTGCTATAAATATTTTGGGAGAAATTATTTGAGAGAGAGAGCACACGCGCGAGTGGGGAGGAGGGGCAGAGGCAAAGGGAGAGAAAGGATCTCAAGCAGACTCCCTGCTCAGTGTGGAGCTCAATGTGAGACTGGATCCCAGGACCCCGAGATCATGACCTGAGCTGAAATCTAGAGTCAGACACTCAACCGACTGAGCCACCCAGGCACCTCAGAAATTATCTTAAACAGAGTAAAGAGTAAATGCAAAAGCTCAGGGCAGAAAACTGTTGCATGTTCAAGGAATCTAAACATGGTGGTGTTGGCTAGAGTAGGAAAGCGGAGAATGGTAGGAAACGAGGAAGGAGTGAGAGCATCATGTTAGACTTTCAGGGCAGGACTGTTGGTCTAATTGCAAAAGCCTGTTCCTTCCTGAATGTTCCAAAGGCACTTCAAATTTAACATATTTAAAACCAAATTCATCTTTTTTCCACCAGCATGTTTATGCTTCTACATTGCCCATCTCATTTAATGAAATCATCTCCCCTCAGTAACCCAAGCTAAAACAGTCTCCTACCCTGCCCTGTAATTCTTCCCTGATTTCCAAATCTAGTCTATTACTGAATCTTATTTGTTGATTCTTCCTCACAGATCTCTCTCATTGTGAGCCCCTTTCCAGGTCACTGCTGCTGTCCCAGTTTACCACCTCACCATCTCCCCTGGAGTGTCACCTCACTTTCCTCTTAGAGATCCACTGCTTCTGGTTTTATTTCCTTGAGTTAATCTTCACACAGCAGCCATCATGATCTTTGTAAACAATGATCCATCATGTGGCTCCGTTGTCAAAAAGCCTCCTAATGGTTCATCACCACACAAATAAGAAAGTCTACACCATTAGACATGGAATCCAAGATCCTTTAGGCCTGGCTATTGCCTACGACTCCAGTCTCCATCACACAAATTAATTCTCCAACAAAACCAAACTACCTCCGATTTCCTTTATGTTCCCACTGCTTCAAACCTTTATTCTGTGCACATGTTGTTTCTGACATTTGGAATGACTCATCCCATTACATCTCTTGCTGTGTCCCTGCAAAATTCACCCTTAAAAGCCTAGGTTTAGCATCCATATTTTTTGGTAACACTTCTCTTGAAGCTTTCTCTCCCCACCCCACACCACCACCACCACTTGACCTCTCATTGCCTCTGTTTGTGCTGCATTTTGCACATAGAATAATCTTAGAAGTCTGGTTTCCCCCCGTTGATATCCTTTAGAATGATTTGATGCCTGTCCCTCAAGCAATGTGATGAGGAGCCTACAGAGCTTATCCCTGAACAGTACAACTATTGATCACAAAAATAAAATGTTAGACCTACAGGGAATTTAAAGATCATTAAGGTGATCCTTTCATGTTACAAATGAAGGAACTGATAACCAGAAAGGTGAAGCAGCCAACATCACCCTAACTAGATTTTTATGGAGCCCATAGGAACTTCGCATCTCCTGCCCTTAGAGCGTTAGCCTGGGGCTTTGTGCACCACTGGGGATGTCTTCCCTCATCTCCCTTATTTACGTTCACGGATGATATCTTCAATGGAAAGCTGATAGGTAGCTATGGATGCATTTACTTTATATTAAGCACTCTACCAATACTCGTGAAGGAAAGAAACAAAAGGTTTGAGTTTGTAATTATCCAATCGATACAGTCAACAACTGAGTGTGACTATGTGCTTAGGAAGCCTATTGCTTCATTCCTTAATTCTTTGTCAAACATTTACTAATCACCTTTAATATGCAAAATGCCATACTTTGTGTTGAGAATGAAAAGACAAACAGAAAATGTGCTCTTTGCACACCAGAAAGGCACAGAGAAATAAAACAAATGATAGTAATATTAAAGCAAAGTTAGAAAAGCTGTACTGAAAGTGTGAATAAATCAGGAAGTGCGTGATTTTGGAAATCTCTTAGGAAAGAGCCACCAAGTTTTTTAGAGACGATTACATTTGAGCTATACGGTCATTTGTTTATTCATTCATTATTAGTCATTTATTTATTCGTAACGAGCACTTGCCTTGTTAATAACAATTAAAAAAAAAAAGAGGAAACTAAAGGATAAATCATGAAATAACTGCTGAATCCGTGTTATTTTTAGGGACAGCCTGAATTAATCTCATTGATACTGCTGCTTTGTTCATCATATTATGTAACTAGAGTCAAGATAAGTCAGTGATAGTCTTATGCCTATAAAATTTAGAATTATTTTAATTTTTAAAATCGTATGTTTTGTTAGTCCTGAGTGTTTCAGC